>NC_041406.2:134880580-134998080 GCF_900747795.2 Erpetoichthys calabaricus
ATGTCCAGCATCCTTTGGATCTCCAATTCCACTTCTGTCCTCTTTGCTTCCGGGAGGCGATAGGGTCTCTCCCTGACTACCACCCCCGGGTCAGTAACAATATCGTGCTCAATCAACAAAGTACGGCCAGGTAACTCGCTAACCACTTCAGGGACGGCATGGATAGCATGTTCCAGCTCCAGCCGTTGTGATGGGGTTAAGTCCGGTCCGAGGTTAAGTGTGAGTTTACTTGCGCAAAGGGAGAGGGCGGTACCGGAGGGTGGAGCCTCGTCCCTATCTCTCCACGGCTTTAACAAGTTCACGTGGTACACTCTCTCGGCAGGTCTACGATTTGGTTGTTTCACCAAATAATCCACCAGCCCTTTCCGCTCCTTAACCTCATAAGGACCCTGCCAATGGGCCAGTAATTTAGAGTGGGATGTGGGTACAAGTACCATCATGCGGTCTCCGAGAAGAAATTCCCTGAGGAAAGCATTTTTATTATAGCACCGGGCTTGCGTTGCTTGAGCACGGGTCATGTGATCTTTTAGGATGGGTCGGATTTTGTTCATTCTATCGCGCATTTGCGCGATGTACTCCAAAACATTACTGCCAGGTAGAGCCTCCTCTTCCCAGCCTTCTTTTAATATATCTAAAAGCTCCCGGGGCTGACGTCCATATAAAAGTTCAAAGGGGGAAAAACCCGTGGAGGCCTGTGGGACTTCCCGGTAAGCAAAGAGCACGAAGGGCAAAAGCTCGTCCCAGTTCCAACCGTCCTCGCTGACTACCTTACGTAACATCTGTTTAAGCGTCTGATTGAAGCGCTCCACTAAACCATTGGTTTGCGGGTGATAAACAGACGTCCTCAGATGTTTAATTTTAAGTAACTTAGCAACCTCCCTGAACGTATCCGAAGTAAAGGGAGTACCTTGATCCGTGAGGACTTCTTTAGGTATTCCCACTCGTGCAAAGAGCCTGACTAATTCCCGTGCGATATTCTTAGAAGTAGCGGACCGTAAGGGCACCGCTTCTGGGTATCGAGTCGCGTAATCTACCATGACCAATATGTACTTTTGGCCACGGGTCGAAGGTTCTAGGGGACCTACAAGATCAATACCGATCCTCTCAAAGGGAACATCAATAAGGGGAATAGGAACTAAAGGAGCGCGGTCCCTCCTAGGAATCTGGCGGATCTGACACTCCGGGCAGGAATGACAGAAACGTCGGACCTCATCATTTATTCCTGGCCAATAAAACCGCTGTTTAATTCTCACCAGCGTTTTTTCGGATCCCAAATGGGCACCTAGGAGGTGGGAGTGTGCCAGTTCGCAAACCTCCCGCCGGAAGGTTCACGGCACTAACAATAACTTCCGCACTCCACCTTCGTGACTCGCGACTCGATACAACAGATCATGTTCTAATACAAAGTAGGGCTCCGGTGGCAAGGAACTGTCGGACAAATGGTCATTTACTGAAACAATTGCATTCCGGGCGTTTTTTAGGGAATCATCATTCCACTGTTCCCTTTTAAATGACGCGGGGGTAGACCGGAACTAATTGATCATAGAGTCTATCGGGTCCGCATGTACGGGAGCTCTGCAGACTCCTTGGCTCGTGCCCTCGCCCGGATCTTCTTCCGGGTCGGGGTCCAACGCCAGAGACTCTTCCCCCCGGTCACTGTTGTCTACGGCATTCGCCCGTGTGCACGGCCTGGGAGCCGCGGGGGTGGTGCTTCGCGTACCCATAACAAGGCCCAACTTAGCCCTAGGAGTGGTTATTTGTTTCCCGCTGTTGCTATCTGACCAGTCGTGTCCCAAAATGACAGGAAAAGGTGGCTCGGGTAAAACTGCGACCGTTAATCGAGACAAGCCACCATTCCATGAGAAAAACACTTTGCGGACTTATAAGACTTGGTCTCCCCATGTACACAAGTTACACTGACATACTGGTACCACCATTGTTGCGGTAAAACATAACGGCGAGCAACAATGGTAATGTTACTGCCGGAATCAAATAATGCAAGCACAGAATGACCATTAACTAAAACCACTCCCGTATTTGGAATAGCCAGAGGGTTTGACAGAGCACAGTACCTTTCTGTGGTGGCCCAAGTACAGTCCATTGGCTCCTGGAGTGGCTGATACAGAGGACAGGCAGACAACAGGTGACCAAGGTCCCCGCACTTGAAACAGCGCGGCGGGCCGGGTCTGTCCTTGGCTTTTGGCGGTGCTTCCGCCGCGCGACGTGTGGGCTCGGAGTGACTGGACCGTCCCTGTCGGGCACCACGAGCCGACTTTTCCGATCCCCCGGTTCGGTGCACCGCAAGTTGACGCTCCAGGACCTCCAAGTGTCCTTTCATGTCCTTGTAGGGGTGTCTACGGACCTGCTGGGCGAGATATCCCGGCATAGCGTTCACTAAGCCCTCACACGCCACCTGCTCTACTACTTTACGTGCCTGGGGACCTTCTGGTCTTAACCAACGCCCCATCTTGCTCCAGAACTCGAAAGCCTGGGCTCGGGCAGGGTGGTCGGGGTTGAACTGCCAGGTTCGCCATTCACTCGCCTACTGGTCCGTAGTGATGCCGTAGCGACTCAGGATCTCTGGTTTTAGGAGGTCGTAATCTGCGGCCTCCTCCTCGGGGAGGTCGTAATAGGCCCGCTGCGCAGCACCCTTCAGGTACGGAGCCAAAATGGACGCCCACTCCGCTCGCGGCCACTTGTTGCGAGAGGCAGTTCTCTCAAATATGCCGAGGTACGATTCTATATCGTCTGCTTCGGACAACGGTACCATCGGAGGAGGCGGAGGTCGGGAGGGCTCCGGTCTTACCGCTTCTGCCGTTGTCAGCCTTGCCTTGGTTGCTTCAAGTTCCCGCGTTGTTTCTGCATGTGCGATCCGGAGATTCTGGATTTGGGCAGCCATCCCGGACAGCACTTCGTTTAGCTCTTGTCCTTCTGACATGTTCGGACAATCTTTCTATCCTGCCGACTACGCCACTGTAAAAAAGACACAAGAAGTCAGAAAAAGGTTTGGGGTTTTCCGGCCCCATATACTGTGGGAAAAGTGGAATCAGTCGAAAAAAACAATACAACTGTCATAACACCGTTCGCCATCATGGCGGACGGGGGGAACATTTATGAGGGAGGGACCGGAAATGGATGAAGCACTGCTGGGAAGGAACCGAGATGGATGATGGGACTGCTGACCTCATTGGGGTGCGACAGAGGAAAGGCGGAAGTGGCGTGTTGGGAATCCATGTTCAGCAGGTTCATGGCGGTGTTGTGTCTTTCTTTCTGTTGGAGATAAAGAGAGAAAGGTTAGTACTCCGCCATTCCCGTCTGGTATATGCTTTTGCGCAACAGTTTAGGTCGTTCCGCGGCTCCCTAATCGCGCGTGCGTGACAATATATATATCTAGACATACATACATACATACATACATTGACATATATATATGCATATCTACATATATATATATGTAATTGTGTTGTCATTGTTATGAGTGTTGCTGTCATATATATATATAATATACACACACACACACACACACGCATAAACATATATATACATATATATACATATCTACATATACACATATCTATATATACATATATATACATATACACATCCACATATATATACATATATATATATACACATATCAACATATATATACACATACATATACACACATACATACACACACACATATACATATATACATATACATATATATATATATATATACACACACACATACATACATACACACACATATATACATATCTACATATATATACACATATATATATACATATCTACATATATATTGACATATATATATATATCAAAATACCCGCGCTTTGCAGCGGCGAAGTACTACTTTAAAATTTTTATTAAGAAGAAAAATAAACCTTTTTAAACTGAGGGAAACTGAATCAATAATTATTTAAGGATCTCTCTGTATACCACGTTGTCAGTTCGCCCCTCCGGTTGTAATATGACCAAGCTGTGTGCTGAGCTTACTCTTGAGCATGCAACGTACAATTGGCCATGTGAAAAGCAGTCCTGCCTCAAATCAATGCCAACCTTTTGTAGGGTCTGTCCCTGAGACTTATTAATTGTCATTGCGAAGCAGAGCCTTAGTGGAAATTGGAGGCGTTTGAATTGAAATGGGAGATCAGAGGGTATAACAGGGATGCGAGGAATAAAAACTCTCTCCCCTGAGCCACCGCCAGTAAAAATAGTTGCCTCAATGAGGTTCTTTTGCAGACACGTGACCTGAAGTCTCGTGCCGTCACAAAGTTTCAGTGGCTGTACGCAAATCCACAATCAGTTTCATATTGTTTTCGTACCTTATCAATTGTGTAATGTGTTTTTTGAACAGGTTTGATTCATCGAAGTGATCACTCCTGCTGCGTTCAGTCACTTCACGTGAGCCGCTCTCTTGTGTGATGTTGCGATGTCCGCGGGTTTATTTAATGTTAGCTAAGACCCGGCAGTTAAAAGTTTCTCGCTACAGCAATTTTAACTCTGTTACAAAGTGATCCAAACTGTCGTTTATACCTGGTGTCTTCTCATTAAACTTGTATCTCGTGAATATGGCATTGCAAACGGCAGCGGGTCAGTTCACGTGCTTACGTGGGAGGCGTGATGACGCGATATGTTTTGATAAAATTTATATTAATTTTTATTAAGAAGAAAAGTAAACCTTTTTAAAATGAGGGAAAATGAATCAATAATTATTTGTTAAGGATCTCTTTGTATACCACGTTGTCAGTTCGCCACTTCCGGTTGTAATATGACCAAGCTGTGTGCTGAGCTTACTCTTGAGCATGAAATCTAATGTGGTTTGTGCCCTTGAGAATGAAAACAGTTTGCATTTACCTTTTTAATAAAAGGCGAGCTTTTAAGCCTGAGAAATCACCCCGTAAATGTACACGTTTAATTGCACATGTGTTAATATGTATGCTTACACAGTATTAAAACACACTCAACAATTAACGTCATTTACCTTTGTTCCCGCGTTTGATAAAAGGCGAGCTTTTAAGCCTGAGAAATCACCCCGTAAATGCACACATTTAATTGCACATGTGTTAATATGTATGCTTACACAGTATTAAAAGACACTCAACAATTAACGTCATTTACCTTCGTTCCCGCATTTGACTCGTGCTGTAAATCTCTTCCTTGTTTTCAGTTCACGTGATTACGTAGGAGGCGTGATGACATGGTATGTGACTCCGCCTCCTCCATTAGAGTATATGGACAAAAAACAGGTTCCAGTTATGACCATTACGCATAGAATTTCGAAATGAAACCTGCCTAACTTTTGTAAGTAAGCTGTAAGGAATGAGCCTGCCAAATTTCAGCCTTCTACCTACACGGGAAGTTGGAGAATTAGTGATGAGTGAGTGAGTGAGTCAGTCAGTCAGTGAGGGCTTTGCCTTTTATTAGTATAGATAATACAGTATTTAATGATTATCTGGGATTGAGTTACCTAGAATTGTAAGGGGAATTAATTTGATGTGTGTTTTGTGTCTACAACAATCTATGTAAACACATTGTTAAAACAGAAACGTTTTTCATGTTTTAGTAATAAATAACAAAATGTAGACATGAACTGTATAATGTGTGGAGGTTGATGGACAAATATCACAAACGCTGGTGAATCTGCCTTCCTCGTATCTCACCGTCACTTGAATTTTTTTTATTCAGTTTTATTGAGTGTTCCTGCTCACGCTGAATTAGTGTGCATCTTATGGTCCATGATGTCAAAGCCGCACTGACAAAAAAGACATATAGGTATATATGATAATTGGAATAACTCATTTTTTGACCTGTATGGTACATTTTGGAAAACATTGTGGCAATGATGCAACATTATTCATATTATTCATATTCATTGTTATGCCTTCTTGCACTTGTAATCGGTGACCGCGTTTTTTTTTTTTTTTCTCCTTCGATCTTACCACTGTCCACTTTTGGGTGCATAGTGGTGTTTCTTTTGTACTCCAGGACATGCAGAGGACAGAAGAGTACAGAGAGGTCAGTTCCGCACTATATGCAATCATCAGATTCAAATGTTAACAGTTCCCACACACCCAAGGACCGTCCTTTCTATGTTTACGACATGTGTACCTGTTGCAATGTACACACTTCTCTCTGTGCTGTGGTTACTATTACACTGAAGAGGCTGGAGGGAGCGGCAGTCTTGGAACAGAAGCTTGTCGATGTTGCATCCTCTTTTGCTTTATCCCTCACCTTTTCTTGTAAGAAGCAATGACTAAGTACCCTGCAAGGTGAGCAAAGAACACTCTTCTTTTCTCAGTGGCCCCTGTGCATGCCTTGTACAGTACGTGTGTGTTGATCACCGCCAAGTCAAGCGTGTTATAGTACAAGCAGCCGGCCACCTGCGTGATCCTGCTCACACTGTATATAAGCTCACGCCTTCTTGTGCATGATGTCAATACAGCACTTGACAAATAAGAGCGAGACAAATGCACATGACACTTTGAAGAAATCATTATGACGTCAATAGCACCAATCAGAAAACATCTTCTCACTAATGCAATATTATTTGAAAACGAACAGCATCAGATAAGCTGTAAATGCATGGCATTTGTAAAAGTTTGCTTTTTTTCAGTTTTATTCTCTGTCACGTTCACGCTCTCCCTCGCCCTCCCGTTCCCCTCCAGCCCCCCCCACCCCCCCTACTGATCTGACTCTAACTAACATCGGCAGTATAAATTCACACCCGATCTGATGCCACTTCAGTTAGGGGAATGCAACGTGCATCGTGACAACGCAATGTATAACTGCCTGTGAGTGAATATCATTTCTTTCTCTCTAATAAATAAAATGACTGTTTCGAATGTTTGTCCATGCTCTTTCTTCTTAGTTGTTGATGTGTCATCTAGAACGTATTAATTATTGTCCTGATAAAATTTATAAGAGCTGAGAGTGCAGGAAGTGTGTCTGACGAAAGCATTCACATGACTGAGGTTAGATAACCGTGGTCTTGTTTGAAAAGAGTTGTAAGTAGGGCGTGACTTGAAAGAATCTAATAGCAAAAGTCACTGTCTAGCGGGACTTGCTTCCAAAGGTTGTAAGTATGGCGTGACTTAAAAGAAACTCATGTTAAAATTCTCCGTCTCATGGGACTTCATTCTGTGCAACGTTTTTGGAATCTTTTTATTCTCGCAGGTAACACAAATTAGACGATCTACAAGTCTCCGAACAATATATTCGATCTGTTTTTGTTGTTCCGTTATTTCACCGAGTATTAATTTGTGTTTGTTTGCGCTAATGCAATTTTTACTATTCTTTTTTTGAGACCTTGGAATTTTCGTACTTCCATTATCTCTAACCTGCTCTGCATGTGTACCGCATCAGCATTTTTGGAATCTTAATTCTCGTGGATATGCCTCTTCATTGGGAAGAAACACTATTTTTTTTTTCCCCCTGATGGCAACATGAATTAGACGATCTACAAATCTCTGACTTAAAGTTTAAATCCGAACTATATATTCGATCTCTTTTCGCTGTTCCATTATTTCACTGAGTAATAATTTCCGTTTGTTTGCGCTAATGTGATCTTTCATATCCTTTTTTTGAGACTTTTGAATTTTCGTACTTCCAATATCTCTAACCTGTTCTGCATGTGTACCATGCCAACATTTTTGAATTCTTTACGACATTCTACTTTGTCATCTACTCTTTGTTTTTTATTTCCGGCCCCAGGCATGGTTAAATCTCTTGGCACAAAGACTCGTCTCACGGGACGTGTAAGTGTCTCTCCAAGAAAATCACGTCTTGTCTCCTTCCAAGATTTTTTTTTATAATAGAGAGATATTTCAATATTAAATATATTACTATATATTTTTGCAAATGTGTCAATCAGCACAAGCAACAAGCAGCCTGCTATCCTACTCCCCCTACCGACAGATCCGAGTTCCATGTGTGTTCTGTGTCTACAACGACCTGTGAAAATGTAGGATGACAGGAAATGCAGGGCAGGAATTGTTTGAACACATAGCTAAAACAGAAACATTTTTCATGCTTTAGTAATAATTGACAAAATGTAGACATGAAGTGTATAATGTGTGAAGACTGAAGTCCAAATATCAAATAAACACTATAATTAAACAAGTGTGCTTTAATTCAAGATTTTAACAGAAGAAAAAGAAGTTTATTTAGGGTACGACACTGTCACGACCACTTGGGTGGTGCAGCGGCAAGAACTGCTGACTCCTAATCAAGAGATCACAGGTTCGTTTCCCGGGTCTTCCAGTTACCATTTTGAGTAGTGAGCTGCTATTTTTATTACTGTTATATAATAAAATACATTTGATTTGAATCTGTAACAGCCAGTGTAAATTTATGGTACTTGTTAGGTTTTTTTTAGTTTTATTCTCTCAGTCACGTTCACGCCAAGAAATTTGATGCTGTTAGTTTTCAAATAAAGATGTGATATAACAAACTTGCTTTGTTATACCACCTCTTTATTTGAAAAGCAGTGTCAGATCTTGTGTGTGAATGAGACTGGGACTGGGAATACTGTGTACGTGGATGTGAGCGGTGTACATGACTGGCAATAACTGTGGGTGTGAGTGGTGTTTTGAGATAATGGAACTGGAAATTCTCTGATGTGGACGGATAAAAGCTGACACACAAATACTGGTGAATCATGCCTTCTTGGTATTTTATTGTCACTTGAATTATTTTTTTATTCAATTTTATTCTTGAGTATTCCTTCTCACACTGAATTTTTATGCACCTTCTGGTCTATGATGTCAAAGCTGCACTGACAAAAAAGGAGAGACATGGGTATTTTTGACATTTGGAATAATTAATTTTATGACCTGTATAACTCATTTCGGAAAACATTGTGGCACTGATGTAACATTATATTCATTCGAATACCTTCATGCGGTTGTAGTCAGTGACTGCATTTGTTTTTTTTGTTTTTTTTCCCCTGATCTTGCCCAGTCTCCACATTTTGGTGCATGGTGTTGTCTTATGTACTCCAGGACATTCAGAGGAAAGAATAGGTCAGAGAAAGAGAGGTCAATTCTGTGCTATATACAATCATTAAATTCCGCTTGCCTTCTGCTGTCTTTTGCCACTTCGTGTGGTATAGATATTATTCATTATGTCCCAAATAATCTGATTAGACTACTGGCACACAGCTTTGGTTTGGCAGACTGGCTCTCAGTTTATGGTCCACAAAGATAATAGTTTGTTGAATTTGGCTCTCCAAGGAAGAGGCTCATAGTTTTTCAGTTAAAAAAAAAATGAGATTCAGATTTTTTCAGTCATTTTGGAGAGTTCCTCTTCCCTTAGAGAATCACAGGGAGTACAGTAAGTGTCCAGCGAATATCCCAGAGAGAGAGAGAGAGTTTCTTCAGGATGGTGCAGAAAGTTTTGGTCGAACCTTCTCCCTATTAGATTAAAGTCACTTCCAGTTACAAAACCATTGTCTTCTAATAGGTGGCATCTTCTGTCCATCTTAATTGTCATCCCTTGAATTATAGGTCTTTTATCTTGCTTGAGTCCATTTCACACCTTCTGACTCAAGTGGTCTGCAGAGGGGCCTCTGAAGAGATGTCAGTGCAACTCCTGATTGACACCTTTCTTATCAGATGAAGTCCAGGCCAATACTGGTACAAGCTGGAGTTCAATCACTTAGTTTGGAATGCAAGTGGGAGTTTTGTGCAGCTGGATGCCTGCATCCCTATTAAATTTGCTCTCTTAGCAGGCATGATGTACCAGGCTTTCATAAAAGGGAGGGCCTAATTTTTTAAATTGATGTTACCTACAGTATATATTAATTAAAAAAGAAAAAAATTGTAAAAGTTCAGTCATTCCTTTGTAAATTAAAGAGACAGTTTTAAAGAAAAACAAAAAAAAAAAAACCTGAGTTTTTATATACCGTATTTTTTGCACCATAAGACACACCTGACCATTAGACGCACCTAGGTTTAGTGGAGGAAAACAAGAAAAAAAATATTCTGAACCAAATGGTGCACTAATATGTTTAATAAAATATAGCAGAATAATATTTCAACCATGTAAATTCAACAGCACTATTAAGAAACATCATCACTGTCATTAACAAATAAGGAGAGACTTTAAGGTTCAAGCACTCTTCTAGTTTTATGGAAACCCCAAGAACTCCTCATCGCTAGTGTCAGAATTTATTAAGCTCAGTTGCTCACAATCACTTTGCAGCATCATGTACCTATCATCACGCGACATAACCTGTCCAAAGCCACCAGGGGACAAAGCACGTTTGGACCAATGCTCCCTGAAGTTATATCACCAGTCTAGTCCCATCTATATTTGTAATGCCACAAAGCCCTTCATCTCGTGTTTTGTTGTGGGTTTCCAGTTTGAAAAATGAGAATGCGGTGCAAGCACAGCCCACGATTCAAAAAATTGCTCTGCATACCTGTTTGTCTCGTCTGACAGTAGCTGAAAGGCAGCTTCAGGAAAGAACAGCCTGAAGTAGTCCAGCGGCTGGTAATCTGTCGAGTCCAGAGTCCGACTCAGTGATAATGCGCAAAACATCGTCTGCTTTTTTTTGTTTTCTGCACTCGCTTCGCTCCCTCATGAGATGTAGATGCCATATTGCCTTTGTTTACATTTCACAACTCACGCACATGCAAGGATTAGATGCCGAGTCAATGAGTCTAACATTCCTTCAAGCACAGAGGGAATGCCTGTAACGTAACAGTGAGTTTTGTCGCCCTCTACCCCTGGATGTCAACTTTTGTCAGGTAATACACATCATGGTCTGTGACGCAATATTCGCTCCATAAGACGCACAGACATTTCCAACCTTCTTTTGGGAAAAAAAAAGTGCGTCTTATGGTGCAAAAAATACGGTATATATATATATATATATATTTTTTTTTTTTGTTTACATTTAAATTCATTTATAGATGGTAAAAACAAACTGCCTACCTTTGAGAATATTTAGAACAGGAGTCAGCAGGGCTTAGTCTTTAATATATCAATGCGTCATAGTCCAAAGAGTCTGCTAATTCCTTCTTGAATGACAGGACACTCAAGTTCAGGCATGCTGTCAGCATTGTACTCCGAGTAGCAGTCTTATTGCTATTGATGCTTGAAAGTAATCTTTCAACTGTGCATGGTATGAGTGGCACTGTAAACAGAATTTTAGCAGATTTTTATTAAGAAGTGAAGGCTTGGGAAAATGTCCACACTGCAAGCAATCAAAAACTTCTATTCGATAATGACATTGCACATCTCTTTTTGTCCCCCACCTTGAAGTCTGTTAGAAACCGGACAATTCTGCCTCTGAGAGGCAAAGACTGTAGAAATTGCTCAGGGGAAAGGCACATTCTCTTGTCATTTCCAATGTTTGTTCTCAGTGCTCTGGTAGCTTTCAAGACTCGTAAACAAATTTTCTTGAAATTTGCTGTTGAGTTTGTGTATTTGGTAATCGAGAATTTGATACCAAGTAATGTACAAATCACAAGGCACTCTTGTGGATTTCCCAAATTATGTGGTTACCACTAAATTGTCACACTGATTCCGGTGTTTTTTTTCCCTTGACAGTTCTGTATCATTTTTTTCCATTAGTTCATTTGTTACTGTTAGTATTTCATTGAATCTATTGTGTTCATTGCTGTGCATTCCAGTTTGTTCTTTAAGAATTTGATTAATTCAGACAACTCAAACAGCATTGAAATCGCAACAAAAAGAACTGTGAACTTCTTTGTTTGAATTTGTTGAAGCTGGAACCATGCATCTATTATAGTCCAACCTCCATTTTCTATGAACTCCATCAGGGTTTTCAAAATTACATCAAACAGATAAATTATTTTGTTCACAGCACCCAATCTAGAATTCCAACGTGCATCAACGTCCCTTTCCAGTTCAGGGGATGCACAATTAGTATAAACCTCTTTATTTATCAAGAAAAATCACATGTACCTATTTATCTATTAACAAATGCCAGGCATTTGCCGTTAAAAAAAAAAAATTGGATCTCTCCAGGTGTTTCTTGACAGCAGACAACACTAAATTGAAGTGTTGTGAATGGCAGTGGACATATACTGCTTGCATAAAAGTATGTTTCAAAACAGTTTGCACACCACCTTTGTGTTGGGACATTTTTGAGATGGCATCAAAGCCTACTGATAATCCCAGGTCTAGCTGATTTTAGCAGCTATTTTTTCTGTTGTCATATCACTGGTTTCTGCAGAGCCCACAGCCGTTGCTTTAATAGATCCCCCTGTATGAAAAACTCAGACATACAGCTACAAGTTCCCTTTTGAAAAGATCTTTACACTTGTTAGCTAAAACCATGTAATACGTATGCTTTGCGTCATGTAGTTCCTTCTTTATTTTACAAATGAGAGGAGTAGCTGCAGCCTCAATTAGGTTATTCTGTATGTCATGACTGGTCATAGTTGCAATCTTTGGTAAAGACTGAAGTTGACTTCTGCTTGGTCATACCATTTTCAATGTTTCATCATCGTTTCATTTATTTCTTGTATTCATCTCTTCATCATGGGTGTGTATGCTATTGTTTTTTTTCTTTCTGTCATGGGTAAGCTCACTTTCTGCATTTTCGTTTCTAATTGAAATGTCCTTTCTGAACCTTTTCTTCACTCTCTTGATTCTTGCGGATACTTCTATAACTTCCTTCTTGCAGAATTGTTTTATTATAGTTTTTTACACAATCTTTCAGCATTCTTCCAGCACTCTAACTTCTCAATACATTAATCATATCCTCATACGCTCATTTTATCCTTTCCATCTTTTGCGAACCTCTGTTTGTCCTTGTTGCTGCTTCATCTCTCATTCGTCCTTCAATTTTTGTAACACAATGTTGGTAACTGTCATTTATTGAATTTATTCAATTATTAAAGTCATCCAGCCATTTCTTCCTCACTTACCCAGTTTTCCCCAGTGTCTCTTCACTGCTATTTCTCTTCAGCTCCCAGGTATCTATACTTACTATCCTTTTTACTGGTACCTTTTGATCTTCTTTCTCAGTTCTATTCACCCTTTACTATTTATTTTCCCTTCTATCAGTGGGCATTCATGCACTGTGTTTGTCTGCATATCTGATGGTGTCTTCCTTCCCTCTAATTCTTCTCTACTTTCCTTTTCTTCCTTAAAGTACTGTCTGCCAATGCTGCTTCTCTTCTCTTGGCTTAACCTACAGTATAAATATCTGCATTATCTCTAATTCTGCCTTTCTGTTCTTTTCTTTTTTATATACACCCTATCATGTCTTTGCATAGTGCTGTATTAAATGAACCTAGTCTAGGCCAGTGAGTGTTAAATTCTTTTGTGCCACTTCTTTGATATTTCATTAATAATCTTTTTATGCAATGGGGCCTTCCATCCTAAAATTTCCACAGACACTTTTTCTGCCATTGCTTTCCCTGCAATTTCAGCTTCCTACTGCAAGCTTCAAATCTGGATTTCTGTTCAAGTTTAGTTCTATCTAATACAAAATCTGTGTATTGTGGTTTCTGGTACTTTCGTCCTCTCTGCCCCTGTCCGGGGTTACCAGTTCACCTTTCTTACAATGACACTGAGTTCAATTCCAGGATCTATCAACACATTTCCTGTAATTCTCTTACATTTCTTTTTATTTCATTGATTTGCATTTGAAGAAAACAACATTCCATACAATAATGCCAAATTTGACAAACTATAATTCAACCCCTGCCCCAGAGAAATAGAGGAAAGACTACAACATGCACAAATCTTTAGAAACAACAAAGATAGGAAAGTGTCCTTTTTAACTTTCTCGTATATAAAGTATAGGGAAAGTATTGAAATCGTCCAAAGATTCAATGTCGACATTTTGATGAATCTTGACATTTTAGACATCCCTGACTTTCTCGTATACAAAGTATAGGGAAAATATTGGAATCCTCCAAAAATTTCCATTTCTCAATGTTTTAGACCTTCCTGAGTCCAAAAATACCATTTTTGGGTATGTGTGTGTATGTAAACACAATAACTTGAGTACATTTCCACTTAGGTCAACCAAATTTTGTATACAAGTATTAGTTACAAAACATAGCCCAAAAGTTGATAGAAATCTATTTCTGTTAACCGTTGTTCAATATATTATTAATTTGATTTGATTTGTTGTTCATGGTTTTTAATTTGTACATAATATACAAATTAGGGATGGACCAGTTCATGCATTATTATCTCGTTACATTAATTAATTAACGCCGACAATTATTTTTTGAGTTTGTACCTTTTCCCATTTCTGTTATTAATGGAATGCCTTAAATTTGTAAGGCCAGTCCATTGTACCGGGGGAGGGGAGCACCTGGCTTCAAGGGCCAACAGACAGTACGGGGAGGAGCTATCAGTATGTAAATGGGTGGTGGGAAAAAGGAAAAGAAAAAAGAAAAAGCACAGACCCAAGAGAGAGGAAAATGCCATCACAGAAAAAGGCAAGAGGGAAAGGATTTACAGTGATCCCTCGCTATATCGCGCTTCGCCTTTTGCGGCTTTCCTCCATCGCGGATTTTATATGTAACCATATTTAAATATATATCGCGGATTTTTTGCTGGTTCACGGATTTCTGCGGACAATGGGTCTTTTAATTTCTGGTACATGCTTCCTCAGTTGGTTTGCCCAGTTGATTTCATACAAGGGACGCTATTGGCAGATGGCTGAGAAGCTACCCAGCTTACTTTTCTCTCTCTCTTGCGCTGACTATCTGTGATCCTGACGTAGGGGGTGTGAGCAGGGGGGCTGTTCGCACACCTAGACGATACGGACGCTCGTCTAAAAATGCTGAAAGATTATCTTCACGTTGCTATCTTTTGTGCAGCTGCTTCCTGAAACGACATGCTGCACAGTGTTTCGCATACTTAAAAGCTCGAAGGGCACATATTGATTTGTGCTTGAAAAACAAACTCTCTCTCTCTCTCTCTCTTTCTCTCTCTCTCTCTCTCTCTCTCTCTCTCTCTCTCTCTGTCTCTCTTTGTCTGCTCCTGACGGAGGGGGTGTGAGCTGCCGCCTTCAACAGCTTTGTGCCGCGGTGCTTCGCATACTTAAAAGCAAACAGCCCTATTGATTTGCTTGCTTTTCTCTATCTATGTGACATTCTGTGCTCCTGACAAGCACTCCTTTGAAGAGGAAGATATGTTTGCATTCTTTTAATTGTGAGATGGAACTGTCATCTCTGTCTTGTCATGGAGCACAGTTTAAACTTTTGAAAAAGAGACAAATGTTTGTTTGCAGTGTTTGAATAACGTTCCTGTCTCTCTACAAACTCCTGTGTTTCTGCGCAAATCTGTGACCCAAGCATGACAATATAAAAATAACCATATAAACATATGGTTTCTACTTCGCGGATTTTCTTATTTCGCGGGTGGCTCTGGAACGCAACCCCCGCGATGGAGGAGGGATTACTGTACACCTCATGGATAACGTCAGGTGAACCCGGGTTCATTTCTAGACAAATTAATTTTTACGTTTGGGTGAAAGGTATTCGGGAGAGAACCTGATGGGCCAGCACAAGGAACTGTTAATCTGTTCGTTTTCCAGAATAGGAGGTATGGTCGGCGCCTCATTCCCCTCCACAGACTGAGCGCAACAGTTTCGTACAGATAAGATTAAAAGGACTATAAATACATTTTTTTTGTTTCTCTTGCTCAAATTTCTGTATTAGTAGTGTATGTTTTTAAGTACTGTGTGCCGTGATTTGTGTTGGGGGGGGGGGGGTGTCGAGAGCACTGCACCTCCGATATTATGCTTATAGGTTTTTTGTTACAGTAAGTGTGCGTATTGTCTTAAAATAATAATTTTTTACTTAACCTTGCTTTCACTGGTGTTACTCTATACTTGAGGTAGTGTAGTAGGAAAGTAGTGTTGGTCACTCGTGCCCCAGATTATTTATTTTCTTTTTACTTTGCTCCCACTCTAGGAGGGCAGCACATATTATCATCATGCCGATTCTAAGAGCAGTACAAGTCTATGTGCTAATAGCGGGTATAAGCAATTACGACCAATTTGTACTTCTCCACTTTAAGCACATCCAGAAGTACACCAAACACGGCTGTTACTGGGTTAGTAGTGATTGTGACACTGTGGCTGTCTGATAGACATTCAAAGATTTTTGTCCAGAATGATGTTATTTTGGTACACGCTCAAAACATGTGGCCCAGTGGGGCTGGAGCTAAATTGCAACGTTCACATGTTGAATCTTTCCCCCGAGTACATTTTTGACAATTTTAAACAAGATAAATGTGCTCACCAAAAGATTTTAATTTGGATGATTGAATGCTTTGCATATTTGGAGCTGGAGTAAATTCTATGCAGGGCTGCCTTCCGCTCCTTTTCCGAGATATTAAGTGAAAGATCCTTCCCCAGCATACCTTGTTTTTTTATAAATTATTGAATGTTGTCTGAGTCTTTAAGACTGATCATTATTGCCTCTGGAATAAAATGAGTGGGAGGTGAGGAAAATTGGACAGGTTCCTTTTAGTGAAGTTTCTGATTGGAAAGTAGTGGAAAAATTGTTTTGATGGGAAGTTAAATTTGAAGTTTAATTGTTCATAAGATGCAAAGGCATTATCTACATGCAAATCTCTCAAGTGTTTTAATCCCTGATGTTTTCCAAAGATTAACTGCTGTGTAGGTTTGAGAGGGCAGAATAAGGTGATTATCATGTAAATGTCCAACAGATAAGAGCTTGTTTCTCTTAAAGTGCTTCCTACATTGGTTGCATATTATGAGTGATTGATGGACAATTGGATTATTAGTACATTGGTGATAATTTGTATTTATTGGGGCACAGAACATGGCATATATAGAAGTACAGCAAGATTTTATTTCTCTTGCAGACCAGGCTTGTGTATATTCAACAGTTTATGTCGATTTTCTGGTCTTTATAACTTCTATTTCTGCTGCCCAGTAATAGAAATGAAAGTTAGGTAGTGCCATGCCCCCTTCTGCTTTAGGTCTGCTTAGGTCTTTGGTTGCGTGGATGATTTGAATTCTAAATAAATGAGATTATAATTGCATCTAATTTATTAAAGAATGGTTTAATGTATATGGTGACGCTCTGTAATAGAAATAGAAGCTTGGGGAGGATGTTCATCTTGACCGTATTGATTCTCCCTGCTAATATGGGATGGAGGCCAGATAGCAAAAATTTTTGTTGAACAAGATGTTTATACAGTATTACCTTGTGATGTTTACCCCTAGGCAGCACAGTGGCACAGTGGGTAGCGCTGCTGCCTCGCAGTTGGGAGACCTGGGGACCTGGGTTCGCTTCCCAGGTCCCCCCTGCGTGGAGTTTGCATGTTTTCCCCGTGTCTGCGTGGGTTTCCTCCGGGCGCTCCGGTTTCCTCCCACAGTCCAAAGACATGCAGGTTAGGTGGATTGGCGATTCTAAATTGGCCCTAGTGTGTGCTTGGTGTGTGGGTGTGTTTGTGTGTGTCCTGCGGTGGGTTGGCACCCTGCCCGGGATTGCTTCCTGCCTTGTGCCCTGTGTTGGCTGGGATTGGCTCCGGCAGACCCCTGTGACCCTGTGTTTGGATTCAGCGGGTTGGAAAATGGATGGATGGATGGATGTTTACCCTTAGGTATGTTAACTGATCTGCTAAAATAAATGGGATGGTGTCCAGTCTAATATTATGTGCTAGAGAGTTCAGTGGAAAAAAAACATTATTTTATTCTAATTAAATCCACATATCTTTTGAAATGTTGCTAGTACTTTGAGGACTGCTGGTACGTTCATTTGTGGGTCTGATATATACTGTGCCATATCATCTGCATCTAGTGATATTTTCTCTGATACATTTCAAAAGTGAATGGCCAATAGCTCAATAGCAATTGCAAACAGCAATGATGATAAAGGGGCCACATTCTAGTTTGAAGTAGTATGAAATAATGCTGTTAATATAAATGGAAGCTCCTGCACTGGTATAGAGTAGTCTGATCCATGCACATATATTTGGGCCAAACCCAAATTTGTGCAATGTGGTGAATTGGTAGTCCCATTCAACCATGTCAACTGCTTTTACTGGGTGAGTATATTATATTAAAGAAATGTTGAAGATTAGAAGTCAAGTGTCTACCTTTAATAAATCCTGCCTGGTCTTGTGATATTATAGAAGGAAGCACTTTTTTATTTTATTGATTTTATTAAAAGCACACAACATTCCATACAAATAAATAAATTTTTACAAACATAAGATCGAAAACAAATTGTCATGTAGTAAAAATACTCTCGGCACTATGTATAGTACATTTGCATCATATGATTTTTTTTTCTTTTTAATGTATATTTTTCATATCAGTACGTTTGCATTCTTTGGTTGTAATATGTCTGTAAAGCACAAAGTGTTTATGACTTGTTCAGTATTCTTTAAAAGACACATGGGAAAATAACAGCTAATACAACCCTTGTGAATACAGCGCTTCACAAAAAAAGGGTTCACTGCGAGTACAAAGTGATGTAATCCAGGAGTCTACATAAGACGGGCATATAAAATTGCCTGTGATAACTAAAACACATTAAATGTAGTCATTAATCAAACTTCTTATTTCCATAGCTATACATTCTGTTTGTCCCAGAACCCATCCTGTTAACTTTGATGGGTGAAAATGACAGCTTAGTTTTGAAGATGTATTTCATTCATGTTTTATGCGTTACTAATAATAAGTAAATAAAAAGCAACAAAAACATTTCGTGTTATATTTATACTTGTGTATTGCTTGATTTACTTTTACAGTAGATTTATTTCCATATTTAATTTTGTCCAAAATATTCCTCCACAGAAAATCGTCTTTAAGGCATCTGATTGTAATCAACCTGTAACTATATAATGATGCATGGAATGTCCAAACTATTCCAAATACCATCGCTGCTCTAGCGTTGTCACTCTTAGTGCACAACTCAGAGTATTTAACTCACTGTATCGTAGTGTGGAATCACAGCTCTACAGCAGATGGTCTGATTATTGGGATACAGCATCTAGCACACGCTGCCTCAGCCATGCGCACAGTCTGTTTGAACTTCGTCCATACAGTACGGCACAACACTTCAGTGCCTTTCCTGTAGGGACCTCTGGTTTAGAAACAATTTCATCCCAAGAGCTCTAAACACACTCAATCAGTCCATCAAGTGCTCCTGGTAGAACCGTTTGCACTTAAAAGTACAATCACCTCCCTGTAAACTTGCACTATAATATTGCACATCCTGAGCCACTTTAAAAAGCTTGTATTTACATATGATGACGACTGGCTTCTAAGTTGATTTAGATTTCCAAGCGCTATCTTTTTGGAGCTCTTCATATCATTTTTAAGATGAAATGCTGTAAAGTATGTATATTACATTATACAGATACATTTTTACTTAATTTAAATAATGAATATTGTTAATAATTAAACATGTAAGGATACAGTGGTGCAGCAGTAGTGATGAGCTTGCGCCCCATTCAGGGATTGTTCCTGCCTATCGCTGTATGTTTGCTGGGATTGGAATGGATGGATGAAATAATTAAACATGTACAACAAAGATATTTCAATGTTCCATAAATGTTTCTGAAGAATCGGCTATTCTAAGCTTATAGATGGCTTTAGATCTATTACAGAGCTGATTGTGTGTCGATTGGTTACTTGGAGAAAGAAAAGGAAGGACAGAAATTGAGGGTTAGTACGTTTGAGAGAGACAGTACTGCTGCAATAAATTATTTCATCGAAGGTCACGCACGGCGCAGCAAGCATCTTGCGGGTGGCAAACAATCTCTGGACAGAGCGCCAGCTCGTTGCCACAGGACTGAAACCCTTCCAATCCACCAAATATTGAATAGTGGTGCCTTTTCTATGCAAATCCAAGATCTTGTGAAAAATAAACTCCCTCCTACCTCTTCACCCTATAAAGTCTTTTACCGTATTAGACATGCTTGGCCACCAGAAATATTGTTTAAGAAATTCAATTGTATTTGAAATGACTGGATGAACTAAAAGTAGGAAATAATGACCCCATTCTAGCACTTTGTCAGCATGGCTGTGTGGATGAAACAGAGGAAGCTCTGCAGTCTACTTTGACTTTACGCGGTGGGAAGATAAGTAAATAAATCAAGGTAAACAACATTTGATGTGGCTTTTATATAAGTAACATATAAATGTTTTTCATATAAAGACCATCACAAAATCACAAATGGGACTTTGCACAAAACCTTGGTGAGCTCTGTAAGCCCTGCTGTTTCATTGAAGGACATGCGTGTATCAGATTGACTGGCAGGAAGATGCCTGACCTGTTTCTGCATCCAAATGGTGACATCTTTTGCCTTTATGCCTGGTGCAGCTGCGTTGTTCTAATGTGTGACTGGATGTTTTGTGTGGGGAGGGCTTCTGTTCTCTTTCTCCGATATAGAACCCTCATCCTCATTTGAGTTCACCTGTGTTATAGCACGTCTGTATTTGAAAACTAACATTGTCAGATAAGGGGGTGCGTGAAAGTAACTGAGAGAAAAAATCTGAATTAAAAAAAAAAAAATGCTAACCTTTACAAGTACCATAAATTTACACCGACTGTTATAGACTCAAAGCAAATGTACGTTTTTATTGTATAATAGTAACAATAAGAGCAGCTCACTACTCAAAACAGTAATTCTGGGAAGCGCCCAGAATTGAACCGGCGACCTCTTGATTATGAGTCAGCAGTTCTTACCACTGCACCACCCAAGCAGTCTGTGTCAGCATCGTACCCTAACCCAATTTATTTTTCCTAATTATATTCTTGAATAAAAATGCACTTGTTTTGTTATACTTGTACCTTTTGTGAAAGTGTTTATGTGATATTTGGACTTCAGTCTTGACACATTATACACTTCATGTCAAAATTTTTTCATTGGTACTATAACATGAAAAAGTTTCTGTTTTAGGTATGTGTTCAGCATTTCTTGCATTTCTCGCATTTCCTTTCATCCTACGCTTACCCAGATCATTATAGACACAGAACATATATGAAATGCATGTATTCCAAATAACGATATACTGTATTAATTACCCTATACAACTCCAGGAACGTTTTTCATGTTTTAGTAATAAATGACAATATGTAGACATGAACTGTATAATGTGTGAAGGCTGAAGTCCAAATATCAAATAAACACTTTCACAAAAAGTACAAGTATAACAAAACAAGTGTGCTAAGGGTGATTACGAAACACAGAATGAGATGTTACTATCCTTGTGCAAGCACGTACAATAGATTCAGTTACGGTTGTCGATGAATGGTAGACTTGGAGAAGTTTATAGAATATTGGGATGCATCATCAGTAGTGTTCCTCTGGCTCATGGTGTGTTTCGGCCTTTCACACTATACACCCTCACCAGAGGCGGACAGCTATAAGGTGATCAGCCCTAAACTTGCATCCCATGCCCAATTAGTCATGAGAGTCGCTTTGGTGTCAAATGACTGACATCTTATGAACCTATGTATGGCAGTCTAAGCTTGTTACTTGGGAGCCCAGCAGGGGGCATTCCTCTTCATCCAGAGCCACTGGCTACTTCTCTCCGCTGCCTCTGATGCAGCTTTGATGGCTGCGTGCTGGCTCTGGCCCCTAATTCCCAGCAATTTGTTGGTAGATGTTGCCACAAGCCCTCTGCATCCAACTTCCACTGGGCGAACTTCCATGGTCTAGCCGCGATGTTGTGCTTCAGCAGCTAACTCAGCATAGCATAGATATTTTCCGCTCGTATGCCTCATCCACGGAATCCTCCCAGGGTACGGTGAACTCGATAATGTAACCCTTCCTTAAGGAAGGGGACCAGAGCACCATGTCAGGTCTCAAGGTAGTAGTGGCAATCTCCGGAGGAAACACCAACTGTTGGCCAATATCTACCAACAGTTTCCAGTCGCGTGCTAAGCACAGCTGGCCTCTCTCCGATGGCGTGGAGTTGCTCCTGGTTACTGTAGCACCTTCTTGGACAAAGGTAGTCGTCCATGGGTGATTAGATATTGGTGGTGAAAGGGCATTGATGAGAGATCGTTTTTCCTCCATTGTGGATGCAAGGCTCTTTAGGACCTGGTTGTGACGCCAAGTGTATCACCCTTGGGTGAGGCTGGTCTTACACCCTGTGAGTATATGCCGGAGGGAGGCTGGCCTGGAGCAAAGGGCACACCCTGGATCTTCACCAATCCACTGATGGAGATTGGTTGGTGTTGGCAGGACGTCATAAGTGGCTCTAATGGAAAAGCTCAGACTCCTCGCCTCCATGGCCCACACATCGTTCCAGCTAAGTTTTCTCCTTTCGACACTGTCCCACCATGTCCACTGCCCCTGCTTGGTAAGGGAGACTGCCTTGGCCCACCTTGCAGCCTCCTCCTGATGACATACTTCCTCCACCACCATCCTCATCCGTGCTTGAGCAGTGGCTTTATTCCAGGCTGGGTGGCTAGTTGTAAGGCCAAGGTGAATGAGTGTTTTTTGTTAACCTTGTTATCTAAAAATACTTAACACTACAGTTGCCAAACCCTACGAACTCGTAAACCCAGCCCACCTTAAATCCCTTCACACCTCTCCATCAGCGTCTTTTGTCTTGTAAATGTGTCAAACAGCCTGCTATACTATTTCCCCCCACCACCACAGAATGGGCAAGAAGTTCTCCCAGTTCCAGCCTTGATTATATGGGAATGAGCTACCTAGAATTCCATCCATCCATCCATTTTCCAACCCGCTGAATCCGAACACATAGAGTAAATAATTTCATGTGTGTTCCGTGTCTACAGCAATCTATGTAAACACATAGTTAAAACAGAAACGTTTTTCATGTTTTAGTAATAAATGACAATATGTAGACATGAACTGTATAATGTGTGAAAGCTGAAGTCCAAATACCAAATAAACACTTTCACAAAAGGTGAAAGGATAATACGACAGTTTCAATGGTGCAGCGGTAAGAACTGTTAACTTATTATCCAGAGGTCACGAGTTTGAAACCAGCTCCCCGGCAAGTTTACCGTTTTGAGTAGTGAGCTGCTCTTATTGTTAATATTATACACCCTGTGAATTGTGAATTTCCCATTGGGATTAATAAAGTATCCATCCATCCATACAATAATAACATACATACATACATACATACAATAAAAACATACATTTGATTTGTGTCTGTAACAGCCAGTGTAAATTTATAGTACTTGTAAAAGTTAGTGTTTTATTTTTTTAACTCTTATTCTCTCGTTCACGATCATGATACAACACCTACCCCCTGCCACAGAACTGATGCTGCTAGTTTTTATCTGAAACTGGGAATAACTGTAGATGTGAGTGGTGTTTTGAGACAGTGGAACTGGAAATTCTCTGATCTGGAGGGATAAAAGCTGACACACAAACACTGGTGTATCATGCCTTTCTGGTATGTCATCGTCACTAAATTGTTTCTATTCAGTTTTATTGAGTGTTCCTCCTCACACTGAATTAGTATGCACCTTATGGTCCATGATGTCAAATCCGCACTGACAAAAAACAGACACATAGGTACTGTATATATGATATTTGGAATAACTCATTTTATGACCTGTATAGTACATTTCGGAAAACATTGTGGCACTGATGCAACATTATTCATATTATTCATATGCATTCTCATGCCTTCTTGCGGTTGTAATCAGTGACCACGTTTTTTTTTTTTTTTTTTTTTCCCTGATCTTGCCCAGTCTCCACTTTTTGGTGCATGGTGGTGTTTCTTTTGTACTCCAGGACATGGAGAGGAAAGAATAGTACAGAGAGGTCAGTTGCGCGCTATATACAATCATCAAATTTAAATGTTAACAGTTCCCACACACCCAAGGACTGTCCTTCCTATATTTACGACATGTGTACCTGTTGCAATGTACACACTTTTCTATGCTGTGGTTCCTATTACATTGAAGGGGCACCTGACACTGACTGAGTTTGTTTTCCTGGGGGAAGTGGCTGTCTTGGAACAGAAGCTTGTCGATGTTGCATGCACTTTTTCTGTGTATAAAGTGTCAAGGTAGTTTTTCACTTGATTATATTTGAAACATCCTGATAAACTAACATTATGATTAATACTCGTACGCACAAATTTGAGTAGAAGAGATACATATTGATAAGCATAAAATAAATATGACAATGGTATTAAAGAAATGAAGAGCTGACTGGAAAAGTGAATGCTTTGTACCTACTGTCAAAATACCAATGATGCTATTCAGGTTTTCATTGTAATTTTGCGGCTACTAGCATGACCAAGTTTGTGTACAATAAATACTTTTCAAGTACTCTCCAGTTATTTTAGAGAAAAGTTCAGCTACAAATTTCACTGGATTTGGACTTTCACAATTCTCAGTGAGCACTTTGATTCTAATATTATTCCTTCTGTATCCATCTTCCAGAGCAGCTAGTCTGTCTCTGAGTGCTTTACATTTGGAATTTGTAGCCGTTGCTTTTCTGTCAGCGGTAGATGCCAGTTGTTCAGCTGTTTCAATATGAATTGTGAATGTTTGCTTAACGTCTTCCATCTGACCACCAAGTGCTCGAAGTTTATTCTCAAACTTGGATGCATTTTCCTTTACAGTATTTGTTCAATTTTTTCTAGCATTCCTTTAAAGGATGCCTCAAATCTCTTATTTAAACATTTCTCTTGGTCTTTAATATCCTGAAGCAGCTTCTCGTTTGTCTTGTTTATGTCCTTTATTTCTTTCTTCATATTTTTCTTGAGTTCCTTTATGTCTTGGGCCATTGCGGCAATCATTACCTTCAGCTCGTTTCGATCCTCTCCGTGCTCCGCAGATGACGTGGGAAGCCTAGTTGAAGTTGATGGTTCTGGCTCACGAGGAGCACCCAACAACATGGAAGCTAAGGCCATTTTCTGCTTCAAAGAATCTTCTGGAATCGACGAGCTATCTTGGCCTGCTTGTACAATCGCTCCCACTTTTGCTCTTGACTGGAGACGATACAGTAACATCCAGTCCCAAGAAATCTGTGGTTTTGCCTATCTGTTCCAGGTCAGTTTCTGAAAGGTCGTACCTTGATCTTGGACTTGAAGCCTGTTTAGGCTTGGATGAAGCTTTAGCTGTCCTTACCATTTTTTTCTGAACCCCTTTCCTGCCAGTCATGTTTATATCCTTGCAGATACTGTAATTGAGCCTCCTTGGGTTGAGTAAATACAGGATCCCTTGGGATAATAAAAAGAAAAAAAAAATAGCACCACTGCTAAAGGAGTTCCGCTTCAGACATCCATCTCCTGTAACAGATGAGACTAACGCCATGCATACAATAAATGCTACATGTGTAATGTGGAACTTAAATATGCATGTCCTTTGGAAAATTTTGCCTGTAAATGAGTACAAGTTAGTAGGTGTAACTGCAAGGAACCTTAACATACTGATGAAAATAATGTAGAATCTGTATTGAATTAAAAAAAAATTTTATTACATGGTTCTATGTTTGTGAATTCTGTATTATTTATTTATTTTAGATTTTTATCACAGTGAATTGCCTAAGTACAGACTTCTCCTCACAGAAGGGGGTAAAAGGACTACCACTCATGATTCAGATTGATACTTACAGCTATAACAACCGAAGCAACAAGCCAATTCATAGGGGATATTCCCAGATTAAAGTGTTCTGTGATAAGGTAAGGGATTTATAGATGCTTTAGAAGATCTGCATTTCATAATTCTATTCTATCCAATTGTCTTTATTTTTAGTAAGATTGTGTGCAATTTTAGATGATTCAGATGTTCTGCACAAATCTTAATTTATAAAATTTATTTCAAAAGCAAGAAAGATGAGATATTTTAAACCTAATTGAACAGTGAAATTGTGTGTCATGCAGCATTTTCTTTTTTTTTATTCATATATATCTCTAAGGAAAATGAAAATTGAAGTATTCATGGTATATTTAATTTAGTGGTCATACTGTATAGATGTACTGTAGTTCTCATCTGAAAGAACCTCAACAAATGAAAAGTGGCAATAAAAAGGTTCTAGAAAAATAGTGGGCCATGACCTGTGCATACTCTGTGATTCTTTTCACTCACTTGTGATAACTGGAAATGCAAATTGATTAAATTAGGTGTACTGTAGAATGTTTCATAGTATTGTTTTTAATCAAATTCTTTTTAGAAATCTGAACAATAACAGTTCTTATACACTAGAAAATAGTTTGTAGAAACTGAATATCCTTGTATTTCAGGTTTAGCAAGTAAAAAGGTTAAAAATGAAAAGTAAACATTACAAAGTTAAAAAATCTACAGTTTTAGTTGTAGGCCTTCTATACTTGCTCTTCTTAACAGTGTGTAATTGAGAAATGCCAACTGCTATTTACTGTCTCTTAGTTTAGTTTGTCACAATTATTAGGAAGATTTTTAGAAGAATAAGTTCTTATCTCTCTCTTATAAAAAAAAAAAAAAAAAATCTTGGAAGAAGACGAGACATGATAGTCTCAGAGACACTTTCACGTCACACAAGATGAGTCTTCGTGCCAAGCGATGTAACCATGCCCGGGACTGGAAGCTCCGCGAGACAAGAGCTTATGCAAAGAGATTTGGAAAAGTCATGCGTTTTTATGTCAGACACATTTCTTGAAGATAGAAAGAAACGATATTCACTCATGGGTAGTTATATGTTGCGTTGTCATGATGTATTTCCAAACATGGAATCAAAATTCAATGTAACATTGATGAAAAGGTAAAAGCGAAAAGACAGCGAAGCCCCCTAGTCTTTATTAAAGTAAAATGGCAAACAAGTGAACAAAATATCCTGTCATCCAAGCAAAATGTACTAATTGTGCAGTTTGCCTGCATAATGGGTGAAAGAGTAAACTTCCACATTAGTCCTTATTTTGTCATGTCTGTTTGTCAAAAAAATTGGTTCTAAAACTAATACCAAGTTCCTATTTACATTTCAAATAATCTTATACATTTGGTCATGTTCATGAATGATGCATTTACTTTCATACCATGGGAGAATGGAGGAAGCATAACCTATGTGAATGTGAACTTAAGATATTAATATCATGAATGGAATTTAAGGAGTTGCCACCTCCGTATGGGTGCTGTGTGTTACTAAAATAAACCCTAAATGTATTTTTTCTTGTTTTTAAGGCTACACTTAAAAATACACAGTTAACAATTTAAATACTCTCATTTTAATCAATTATGTGCACTCTGATGCTAGCACTGCTGCCTCATAGTATGGAGTCACGAGATTGCATCATGAGTACTCCCAGCATTGAGTTTACATGTATATCTGTGTGAATCCAGCAATGGGTTAAGTGAATTGGTGACGCTAAATTGTCCCCTAAAGAGTGTGTGTGTTTGTGTGTGCGCTTCTACCCTACAGTGGACTGTAACGCTGTCCAGAGATATTTCCTCTCCTTTGTGGCCGACATGTGGCCAACTTGCCATATGTGCAGTACCTCATGGAACCATTTAAAGCATTACATGTTAAAAGAAGACTTTTAAATCAGCCGTAAGCGCAACTGGAAGACAGTTAAGAACAAGTAGATTAGCCAGTGAATAGCGCATTTCAGTAATAATAATAATAATTATTCTTTACATTTACATAGTCAATCATACTAAAAATAAATGCACATTTAGCCTACATCTTAATCTTTCAACATTTTTAAGATGGAAAAAGTATGTTTTGGATAGTTTTGTAATGTGTGTTTTAAATGACATGCTAGTATCAACAATAACATCTAAATTGTGTGCTGCTTCAGAAAAACTAATGGTAAATCCAACTGAATTAAATAATTACAAAATGTTGTTGCAATCAACATCATTCCCTCAAATAACTAACATTTCTATATTTTCTGATTTCAGAGAAAAGTAGATCTCATAATGATGAAATACTGTTAGCACATTACCGTACATACTGGAATCAGGTGACGTGGCATGACATCTTTAATTTTTTCCTAAGGAAATCAGTGGTATCCACCAACTTCAAAAGGACAGCAGTTACTGTATCATAGTGCCTAAGAAAACAAACGTGGACTATCTGAATGACTATATATTGCTGACATTCACTCTATTTGTGATGCAGTGCATTTCATGATAAAGTGAAATGTCTAAAACATTTATTTATTTATCCATAACTTCTTGTTAAAGCTAGTTCATGCACACTTATCATTGATGTGCTAGTAAACAGTATATTCCAGATAGATAACTTCTGGTTTGCATAACATCACAACTGGTCCACTGGCGTAATATGTAGTGAACCTATTGGGTTCTAAGCAGTAACCAAGGAAACAAAGAGATAATTACAATTAAATATATTTAAATTTACACCAATCATCACTCCATTGTAAAGCACCAGTATGGACAACATATACATATGTATTTATATATATATATATATATATATATATATATATATATATATATATATATATATATATATATATATATATATATAATATTAAGTTTATAGAAAATGCTTAAGATTAGAACATAATTTTGCACTGCAAATGCATTTACACCATGTTTGTGAACAAATCACTTTGACTTTGGAAAATACCAAACTTATCCTTTAACCATATCTCTTAAAAACCATTCTAAACTCACACATGCACTGATTACACAGTCTAACCCCCCCAACCCCTGGACTTCCTTCTATCCATCAACTGTGCAATATCCAATATCTAAATGGTACTGATAATAACTGTGTAATATCTGTATACTGTATAATATCATTACTCTCAGGGTCCCACATCCTTACTGCACATGATTATCATTATATAACCCAATAGGGCAATAGTTATTTATTCTTTCCAGTATTTAAATAATGTACAATAATCCAATAGTGCAATAGTTATTATTCTTTCCATATGTATATAGCGTCGCAGAACTTTTTTTTGCAACTTTTTGCACCATTTGTTTATTTACTTGTTGTGTTCTACATATATGTCTGCACTGAAGGAGCTGTTTTTAATCTCATTGTACGTGTGTATAGTGACAATATAAGGCATTCTATTCTAAAATGTTATCTTAAAAGTAAGACATTTTCTTTATTCATATCCTAGTTATATTTCTTTGTTAATACAATTTACCTTATAAGTTAGAATTTTAGTAAAGTGTCCAGAATGTTTCATTAGAAAATCAATTTATAGGAAATAAAACTAAGCCTTAGTTAAGTAGTCATGCAAACATTAACATTCTGTTCTATTTCAAAATATACCCAGTTCTTATAACATTAGGAATGAGTGGGAAAGGAAATCAATATAATAGATGCACTAAATTTCTTATAATTCAGTCTATTCTTATTTAAAATGCTTTCAAGGTAGTTGGTGCATCACACTTTTGTATATTGAGAATGGCCAGTTAAACATTACTTTTATTCTAATTATAAGCAAGCAGTCTAAAGAATAAATACAAATGTATCTATGTCGAAAACATTGATTTCTTTACTCATAACTTCCTGATAAAGCTAGTTCATGCACAATGTGTAATTGATGCATTGATGTTTTCCATGCATTTCTGAGTTTTGGTTCTGTAGACAAACCAGTCTACATTTCTGTTGGTTACACTTTCCTTGTAACTAGAACATATCTCGGCATAGAACAATACCCAGACATGATACTACCTGTACTCTGTTCCAGAAAGAACACACAAACCATAGTCAATTCAGCACCTGTAGGCAACCCAGTCAGACAATTGGAAGAACATACAAACACTTCATAGAAAGTACTAATACCTAAACCATTGTTTTTTGTGTTAGGTAGTAGTGCTATTCATTATGCCACCATCCCACTTTTACTTTCTAATTTTTAAAAATGTTAGATTTTAATTATATTATGTTTTTTAATACCAAATATTATATACAGTGCATCCGGAAAGTATTCACAGCGCATCACCTTTTCCACATTTTGTTATGTTACAGCCTTATTCCAAAATAGATTAAATTTATTTTTTTCCTCAGAATTCTACACACAACACCCCATAATGACAACGTGAAAAAAGTTTACTTGAGGTTTTTGCAAATTTATTAAAAATAAAAAAATTGAGAAAGCACATGTACATAAGTATTCACAGCCTTTGCCATGAAGCTCAAAAGTGAGCTCAGGTGCATCCTGTTTCCCCTGATCATCCTGAGATGTTTCTGCAGTTTAACTGGAGTCCATCTGTGGTAAATTCAGTTGGTTGGACATGATTTGGAAAGGCACACACCTGTCTATATAAGGTCCCACAGTTGACAGTTCATGTCAGAGGACAAACCAAGCATGAAGTCAAAGGAATTGTCTGTAGACATCCGAGACAGGATTGTCTCCAGGCACAAATCTGGGGAAGGTTGCAGAAAAATTTCTGATGCTTTGAAGGTCCCAATGAGCACAGTGGCCTCCATCATCCGTAAGTGGAAGAAGTTCGAAAACACCAGGACTCTTCCTAGAGCTGGCCGGCCATCTAAACTGAGCGATCGGGGGAGAAGGGCCTTAGTCAGGGAGATGACCAAGAACCCGATGGTCACTCTGTCAGAGCTCCAGAGGTCCTCTGTGGAGAGAGGAGAACCTTCCAGAAGGACAACCATCTCTGCAGCAATCCACCAATCAGGCCTGTATGGTAGAGTGGCCAGACGGCAGCCATTCCTTAGTAAAAGGCACATGGCAGCCCGCCTGGAGTTTGCTAAAAGGCACCTGAAGAACTCTCAGACCATGAGAAATAAAATTCTCTGGTCTGATGAGACAATGATTGAACTCTTTGGTGTGAATGTCAGGCATCACGTTTGGAGGAAACCAGGCACTGCTCATCACCAGACCAATATCATCCCTAAAGTGAAGCATGGTGGTGGCAGCATCTTGCTGTGGAGATGTTTTTCAGCGGCAGGGACTGAGAGACTAGTCAGGATAAAGGGAAAGATGACTGCAGCAATGTACAGAGACATCCTGGATGAAAACCTGCTCCAGAGCGCTCTTGACCTCAGACTGGGGCGACGGTTCATCTTTCAACAGGACAACAACCCTAAGCACATAGCCAAGATATCAAAGGAGTGGCTTCAGGACAACTCTGTGAATGTCCTTGAGTGACCCAGCCAGAGCCCAGACTTGAATCCGATTGAACATCTCTGGAGAGATCTTAAAATGGCTGTGCACCGACGCTTCCCATCCAACCTGAATGAGCTTGAGAGGTGCTGCAAAGAGGAATGGGCGAAACTGGCCAAGGATAGGTGTGCCAAGCTTGTGGCATCATATTCAAAAAGACTTGAGGCTGGAATTGCTGCCAAAGGTGCATCGACAAAGTATTGAGCAAAGGCTGTAAATACTTATGTACATGTGATTTCTCAGTTTTTTTATTTTTAATAAATTTGCAGAAACCTCAAGTAAACTTTTTTCACATTGTCATTATGGGGTGTTGTGTGTAGAATTCTGAGGAAAAAGAAATGAATTTAATCCATTTTGGTATAAGGCTGTAACATAACAAAATGTGGAAAAACTGATGCGCTGTGAATACTTTCCGGATGCACTGTACTTATGTTTCTGTTTTTTTGTCAGTGCGGCTTTGACATCATGGACCATAAGGTGCATAACAATTCTGCGTGAGCAGGAACACTCAATAAAACTGAATTAAAAAAAAAATTCAAGTGACAGTGAGATACAAAGAAGGCAGATTCACCAGCGTTTGTTTGTCAGCTTTTATCCCTCCAGATCAGAGAATTTCCAGTTCCATTGTCTCAAAACACCACCCTCATTTACAGTTAATCCCAGTTTCAGATAAAAAGTAACCGTGTCAGATCTGGGGCGGGGGGTGGGTGTTGTATTGTGATCGCGACTGAGAGAATAAAAGTGAAAAAAAAATTCTAACTTTTACAAGTACTATAAATGTACACCGGCTGTTACAGACACAAATAAAATGTATGTTTTTATTGTATAATATTAACAATAAGAGCAGCTCACTACTCGAAATGGTAAATTTGCCGGGGAGCTGGTTTCGAACTCACAATCTCCGGATTATAAATCAGCGGATCTTACCACTACACCACGGAAGTTGTCGTATTGTACTTGCACCTTTTGTGAAAGTGTATATTTGATATTTGGCCATCAGCCTTCACACATTATACAGTTCATGTCTACATTTTCTTATTTATTACTAAAACATGAAAAACATTTGTTTTAATGATGTGTTTACATAGATTGTTGTAGACACAAAACACACATCAACTTATTTTCCCCTTACAATTCTGGGCAGCTCACTCCCAGATAATCAATCAAGGCAGGAATTGGGAGAAATTCTTTCCTGTTCTGTGGCGGTTGAAGGGGTGGGGGGGATGGTAAAGCAGGCTGCTTGCTGCTTGGGCTTATCAACACATTTAGAAGACAACAGACGCTGACGGAGAGGTGCGAAGGGATTTAAGGTGGGGTGGATATACAAGTTTTTTTCGTTGGCTCTGGTAATTCTAGTGTTAAATAAGCACATGTTGCAAAAGATGCTTACTCTATGTAGCGAGAGGGCCTGAATTTCAAAACACCACACATTTTAATTAAGTATGGTTTCTTATATCGGTTGATTTCTGATTGCATAGGGGAAGGGTTGTATTGAACTGTTCCCGATCAGGCATAGAGAGGTGGTTTTAAAAATTGCTCTCACCCATGTCTTGGTGGGGGGTGTCATCTCAGAACGGAGAGTACAATGGATCACATTTTGTATTGCTTTTATTGGCTGAATATGGTCTGAGATGTGGTGCAGTTTTGTAGATCCTGCCCCAACTCTCGAGTTGTTTCCTCTCATTGACCCGCTAGGACTCCCCTCTCAGTTATGCCTGTTTTGGATGTCCTTGTTTGAGATGATTGAGTCAGATAATAATAAATTTTATTTATATTGCACTTTATATTTTAGCAATCCCAAAGTGCTACAGAGTAAAAATAGAATAATAAAATAAAAAATAAAAAAGAACAGAAGAGTCTATAAAATACTTTAACAAAATGACTTTCTAAAAAGATGAGTTTTTAGGTTTCGCTTAAAGGCCTCAGTCGACTGTGGGGCTCTCAGGTAATCAGGGAGGGCATTCCACAGCCTCGGCGCCACCGATGAAAACGCCCTGTCACCCATGCTGCTGAGCTTAGTTCTGGGGACTTGAAGAGTGTTAGTGTGTACAGAGCGGAGGGAACGTAAGGAGTTATGGGGGGTAAGGAGTTCCTGTAGATAAAGAGGGGCATGTCCATAAATGCACTGATGGGTAAGAAGGGAGACCTTGTACTCTATTCTGAATGAAACAGGGAGCCAGTGAAGGGTTTTCAGGATTGGGGTGATGTGATCATACTTTCGCACCCTCATCAGGATCCTGGCAGCGCTGTTCTGAATATACTGGAGTCTCTGGATACTCTTGCCAGGAATCCCAATGAGGAGTGCATTACAGTAATCCAGCCTGGAAGAGACAAAGGCATGGACGAGTTTCTCTGCATCTGCCAGGGTGAGTAATGGGCGGAGTTTGGCGATGCTCTTGAGATGGAAAAAAGATGACTTACAGAGATATTTGATGTGGGTGTCAAAAGTAAGTTGGGAGTCCATTCTAACACCCAAATTAGTAACAGATGTGGAAAGAGGAATATTTTGGCCAGAGAAAGTAATACTGGTGATGGTAGAAGAGCGAAGATGATGTGATGTACCAACTAAGATGGCTTCTGTTTTGGATCTGTTCAACTGAAGAAAATTGAGCCTCATCCATGCCTCTATCTCCTCCAGGCAGGTAGACAATGTAGATGTTGGCAGAGGAGCAGTAGAGGAGGTGGGAGTAGTCCTGAGGTAAAGCTGAGTGTCATCGGCATAGCAATGGAACGATAAACCATGTCTGCCAATGACAGTTCCAAGGGGGAGCATGTAGATAGTAAAAAGGATAGGGCCCAGCACAGAGCCCTGTGGAACACCACAGGCGACGTTGTGGGTGTGGGACTTTGCGCTGCCAAGGGCAACATGCTCAGTTCTGCCAGTCAGGTATGATGTAAACCAATTTAGAACAATTCCTGAGAGTCCAATAGTGTATTGCAGGCGGTGAAGAAGGATGTTATGGTCTATTGTGTCAAAAGCAGCTGTCAGGTCAAGGAGGATAAGTAGTGAAGGTGAACCAGTATCTGCCGTCATCAGAAGATCATTGGTGACCCTGACCAGGGCTGTTTCGGTGCTATGGCCAGGGCGAAAACCAGACTGAAACTTTTCAAACAGATTGTTCAGTTTGAGATGATCGTGAAGTTGTGCTGCAACTATTTTTTCCAGAACTTTGGAGAGAAATGGAAGATTGGAGATGGGCCTATAATTGGAGAGAACTTCAGGATCCAAGGTGGATTTTTTCAGTAGAGGTCTGATGACAGCAGTTTTTAGTGCAGAAGGAATATGGCCAGCCAGGAGGGACTGATTTATTATACTGGTGATAAGTGGAGAGATGGCAGAAATGTTGGTCCTCAGCAAGGGTGAGGGGAAAGGGTCCAGGGAACTAGTAGACGGTTTCATTTTCCTGATGACATCCTCCACCTCTTCCCGTGTGGCAACAGAGAAAGAGCAAAGAGGATGGACGGTCTCAGACAATGAGTCAACAGTTGGGAAGGGCAAGATATCCTTGGTAGAGAGGTGTAAACGGATATTATCAACTTTTTGTTTAAAAAAGTTGATATACATGTTGCATCTGTCATCAGTGGTCTCAGAATGGGCAGGTAAAGGAGGTTTGACAAGATGATTTATGGTTGAAAAAAGTTTTTTAGGGTTGCTGGAGCCATTTCTGATGATGGTGGAATAAAACTTGGACCGTGCAACCTTCAGAGCTTCTGCATACGCTCTCATGTGTTCTCTGTAAGCCTGTTTGGTTATCAGTACATGCTCATGTTGGTTAATTACGCAACAAGGTACCCTGAGGTGGCCGCTTTGCGGAAGGCCAACACGCAAACTGTTGCTAAGGCTATTTCAGAAATATTCATGCATATTGGCATTCCTCGTGAGATTTTACCTGACCAGGGCACTCCCTTCATTACTGACATCATGAATCAGCTGTGTGTGCACCTTGCAGTTAAACAATTGAGTACCACTGTTTATCTCGCAAAGCCGATTGGCCAGACTGAACAGTTTAATGACTTTAAAACAGATGATTCAGTGAGTGGCCCATGATGACCCAACCTCCTTGGACACCATATTGCCCTTCCTCCTGTTTGCTATTCATGAGACTCTTTAGGCATCCATCAGCTTGAGTCCATTCGAACCGTTATTTGGCCACCGACCATGAGGGGGAGTTAGATATTTTTCAGAAGGAATCGATGTAGCTCATGGGCTGAGATTTGTCAGTTGGGTCATTTCACTCCAAGAACAGATTTCTAAATTGTCTTCTATTGTGGTAGAGCATCAGCAGCATGAACAGTAGGTGCAAAAATGTAATTCTAACAAGAAAAATGTAATTATAACAAGAAAAGCAAACTTCACAAATTGAAAAAGGGCAATCTGGTTATTGGATTTGATCCTGTCTAACCCTCATAAACCCACATAAATTTCAGGCAAAGTGGCTAGGTCCAGCAGTAATGGAAGTAGTTATGTTTCCAGTAGATTATGAGGTTCGGATTCCTGGCCGATGGAAGCTCATACAAATAATAATAATAATAATAATAATTCATTACATTTAACTCACAATTGAATCTTTTAAAAAAGTGGTGCAAACCTCAGAAAGTGTTGACCATGTCCGCAGTAGTCTCTCAGACAGAGGTTACTATTGATGACAATTTGATGGACACCCAGAAGCCTTAGTTGCTGTTGCTGATCAGAGGAAGCTCTGATGTCTTTTCAGCGGTACCTGGAACCCGAATTTAAAATACAGATGCTTTTGTAGTCTTTCAGAAGGTGATACACGAGGAGGTGAAGCAGATGCTCTATTTGGGTGTAGTTTGTAAGAGTAAAAGTGAGTGGCAAAGCCCAAATGTTCTTGTCCCAAAACCGGGTGACTCGGTTCTGTATAGATTTTAGACGCTTGGGTAAGATCTCTAAGTTTGATGCACACCTGATGCCACATATAGATGACTTATTGGAGAAACTCTGGGCAAGCCTTGTATATTTGCAACCGGGATTTCACAAAGGGGTTCTGGCAGGTGCCCCTAGAGGAGTCCAGTTGCGAGAAGGCTGCATTTGTCACTCTGAACGGGCTGTTTGAATTCGCAGTGCTTCCTTGTGGTCTCTCAATTAGGGTAGCAGATGCTGGTGCACGCATGTTGCTACAGTTCCTTCCTGTTAACACCACTTTTTGTTAAAATTTGTGTTAAACTTGCACTTTTTGCACTTCTTTCACATTTTTTTGTATGTATAGTTCATGGATGCATCTCACTTGAACTATATTGATTTGAATTTATTTTTATAGACTTCATGGACTTTGCCTTGATTGGGTTCGCAGCCTCGGGGACAACTGAATCTTTCTGTGGTTCACTGGACAAGTCTTATGAACATTTCTTTGCACTGTGGCTATCTAGGAGCTGGGGATGGTCCGTCTTCATGATTATAATGGATATACAGTAATCCCTCCTCCATCGCGGGGGTTGCGTTCCAGAACCCCCCGCGAAAGGTGAAAATCCGCGAAGTAGAAACCATATGTTCATATGGTTCTTTTTATATATTTTAAGCCCTTATAAACTCTCCCACACTATTATAAATATTTCCCACACAATTATACAGCATAAACTCTTTGTATTCTCTTAGATATTAGGTAAGATTCGTTGAAATTATGTATGTAAACACAGTTTATATACAGTAAAACCTAAATATTATTTTAAAGATATCGAGCGTCTCCGATATCACATATGTTACAGCCATTACGACAGACAGGCCACCAGCAATAAATATGTACAATGCAAGAAAAATTGTATACAGTAAAATGTGTGTACAGTGACACTAAACTATGTACATGTAATAAGTACTGTACGTAGATAATTAATTATGGTTACTCACCAACAATGACACAACGACTTGTCTGATAACGATGAGTTTAATTTTACTGCACAACAAAGGATAGCGTTACAGCTCTTCTAAAGGAGCCTCTTCAGGCGACGGTGTAGCACCGCCGTTGTTCTCCTTCCGGCAGTCTTCAATCCAAATCCCTAAAGCAGATTCCATCCAGACTACTGCCTTATTACGTCCACTTGCAACTCATTTTGCACCCTGCTTAAAGGACACTGCGGCCGTAGATCTTATATGCTTTTCCTCCTTTTTAAATAAAAAGAATCGTGGACTCATTGATGCCGTAATAGTGTCCTGCAGCGGTGTAGCTGTTCCCTTCCTTCAACATATCCAAAACTTTTACCTTTTCTGCAATCATTTGCATCTTCTGTTGGCGCTTGGACACAGCGCCTGAAGCAGGAGCACATTAATGCTGAATGAGTGAGATGAGACTTCCTGGTTAATGCAGCGCTCCGTCACTGAGCCAATCAGCACACAGGAACTTAACTGTGTGCTCTGATTAGGTAGCTTCTCAGTCATCCGCCAATAGCGTCCCTTGTATGAAATCAACTGAGCAGACCAACTGAGGAAGCATGTACCAGAAGTAAAAAGACCCATTGTCCGCAGAAACCCACGAAGCAGCGAAAAATCCGCGTTCTATATTTAGACTAGCAAAATACCCGCGCTTCGCAGCGGAGAAGTAGTGTGTTAAAGAGGTTATGAAAAAGTAAAGGAAACATTTTAAAAATAACGTAACATGATTGTCAATGTAATTGTGTTGTCATTGTTATGAGTGTTGCTGTCATATATATATACATATACACATATATTATATATATATATATATATATATATACACACACATACATGCACTTACAATAACATAGAAATCAATATAAACAAAATTAACATCATTATCATATGAGAATATGAAGTAATATATAAGAAGCACATTTCATATAAATATAAATTATTAAACAGTAAAATCTTCTTCTATAATTTGCTACCGTGGCTATTCGTTTGTCTGTCCAGGATTTTAAATCACCTGTAGCTCGCAAACCGTTTCACCTATTCACTTGAAATCTGGTACACATATAGTACGTCACGTCTACTATCCGCTTTATGGGTGATGATTCTATTACTCTTTTTATCTTTATTTTATTTTATTGTAGAATCAACTCTTATCTGCGCACACCAGGGCGGCCGTGGGCGGATGCGTATGGTGTATTCACTCCATGTTATCGTGCATTGCGCTGTCACTGGTATTTTGATAAAAGAATTTGAACAACATATAAGAAGCGTATAAATTATTAAACAGTAAAACATTAACATTTAAGAAGTAAAGTTACATTGAGTACTACTGCAGTGCCTTCGGGTATACGTCATTTTTTGTTTGCCCATTACATGCTTAAATGTATACATTTTTTGGTGTACCTACCCGAGAACATGCGACATATAACCGACCGTGGGAGAAGCATGGATTTTAAACACGCATTGAGTTCATCTGCTGGTCTCCCTCGTGGAATAACTGGTAATGTTTGACTAAAATCTACAGCAAGTAAAACGACATTACCTCCTATTTTTTTTTTTTACGATCTCTGAGATCTTGCTTTTTTCGGTTCAAGGCTTCATAAGGTCTTTTATGTTCCATGGTGTACTTATCCCAAACCATCATCTTTGAATGTTGCAAGACTTTCGCCTTGTATGTAGATCGGGGTAATTACATTCATTGCATTCCTAGTCGGAATCACAATCTGATTGTATGGGTGGTTACCTGGCAGGTAACACTTATGCTTGGTCATCAAATCGTCTAACATCCGCCACGTGCCCTCTTTTAATTGCGAGAAGCAGATATATATAGCCAAATTCTCGCGCTTCGTTGCGGCGAAGTACTGCTTTTAATTTTTTATTAAGAAGAAAAGAAAACCTTTTTAAATGGATCGAAAATATACCAATAACAATTTGTTAAGGATCTGTTTTTTTGTGAACATCCCTTTTCACAGCTGTCGCGCTACGGCGTGTGTTTCATTTATTTGACAGTATGTAGATTGTGGTAATTACATTCATGGCATTCGTTTTCTGAATCACAATCTGATTGTATGGGTGGTTACCTGCCAGGTTACGCTTGTGGTTGGTCAGCAAGTCGCCTTACGTCCGCCACGTGCCCTCTTTCTGTTCCCAGAAGCAGATCATAGAATGGTTTTAATAGTTTACTTTCAAATAATGCAAAGAGTATGCGACACGTGTTTCTCCCTAATTCTGGGCTCATCAGGCGTACACACTCACTGCATCCCCTCTCGGGAATCGAATCTCTATCGTCAGTGCCAGAGTTGAAGCCCCTAACGTTGCGGTCAGCAAGTCGGCTAACATCCGCCATGTGCCATCTTTCAGTTGCGAGAAGCAGATCATAGAATGGTTGAAATTGTTTACTTTCAAATAATGCAAAGAGTACGCGACACATGTTTCGCCCTAATTCTGTGCTCTTCATGCTTACACACTCATTGCATCCCCTCTCGGGAATTGAATCTCGAACGTCAGCGGCAGAGGTGAAGCCCCTAACGTTGCGCTACGGCGTGTGGTTCGTTTATACCTCGTGTCTTCTCATTAAACTTTTATCTCGCAAATATGTTATTGCAATCCACAGCGGGAGCATTTCTATAAACTTAATTTAAACTTACGTTTTACACCGTGCTTAGTTTCCCTTATGAAAATGCTTGTATGCTTCACTCGCTCGCTTCTTATTGTTTCGCTCCCTTCTCAATTGTTTAATGAATTTTTTGTTCTTCGCTGTTTGCGGCTCTTCCTTCATTTCTCCCTACTGCGTTCACAGTCTTTTCACGTGATTACGTGGGACGCGTGATGACGTGACACTCAACTCCGCCTCCCACAGCCATCGAGCTGCCGTCCATTACAGTATATTGTCAAAAAAGAGGTTCCAGTTATGACCATTACACGTTGAATTTCGAAATGAAACCTGCCTAACTTTTGTAAGTAAGCTGTAAGGAATCAGCCTGCCAAATTTCAGCCTTCCACCTACACGGGAAGTTGGAGAATTAGTGATGAGTGAGTGAGTCAGTCAGTCAGTGAGTCAGTGAGGGCTTTGCCTTTTATTAATTAGTATAGATATGCTTACATATAAAATCCGCGATAGAGTGAAGCCGCGAAAGTCGAAGCGCGATATAGCGAGGGATTACTGTACTGGATTGCTCTCGATTCCATCTATATGTGTTTAATGACTGCAAAATCTGATTTTACAACCACTTGGCTTATGGCTCTGGGGCAATCATGTCTATAATACCCAGCATTTATATTATGTGGCTGTATATTTGGAACCTCTGAATTCTGGTATCTTCAAGTGTATCTTGTAATATCTCCTACTATGCTTTTGCTGCTGCTTCCTATCGCTTCTCATCCCCACTCTGCCCATCTCACCTTCTCCGCAGTATTCTTAAACTCTGATCATGGATCTGTGCACAATGAACCCTCATCAGCATTAACAAATTGGACCCGACATGCTGAAACGGGCCAATTGCTACCACTCTCATTTCAAACTGTAAGGTGGCGGATAAAATTAATTCTACAATATCTTTCAGCTGAAGTAGCAGTTGCCACACATTATCATCTGGACCAGATACTGCCACCAATTAACAGGGGCAAAAGTCTCAAGAAAGTCCAATTCTGTACAACTTGACCCCTTAGCTTAATCCCTAATAGATTTACCTCATATGTCTTTGTGACAGCATCAGAAGTATTATACTTGAACTGTTTTATATGTCTATTCAAAACTGTATATGTAAACCATTTTTTTTTTTTTTTTTTGATGAAGTACTTAAGGTAAACAGTGATCTCATAAGAAAGGACACCTTCAAAAATATCATGATCAAGACAAGGAGGCAAACCAAGCTGGCAAATATCAAAATATTTGAAAGAATTAAATAAGAGTTTAATTTTATTCCTTCCATTTCTGATATTTCTTCGGACTGCAATAAATTAATGGCAGAATTATATCCTGCCCAGCTTCTTAGTGGGCCATAAGCAACCAAACCATCTTTCTCAAATTCTGCTCGAGTTATTACATCTACAGAAGTAGTACTACAAAATTAGTATCTACATAAGTATTGTGAGTAAAATTTTCTGTGAAGCCCCCAATACAGTATGAACCAAAATTATCACCTGTGATGCAGCAGTGTCCCTTTCATACATTTATCTTCAGAAAGAGCAATTCCATTATCCTCTAAATCTTTCAAGTCAAGTAGCAATTTTGAGAAAACTTTGTGAGGCTTTGTGGACTGCTTAAAATCTTTTACCGTAAAAAGTGGAAAAAGTTGCATCTGAGATGTATTTGACCCCATATATGTTGAAAAATTAGCAACGGAAAAGTAGATTGCTAACACCTTGTATGTTTTTGCAGACCCCAAAGAGTTAACAACTTCAAATGCATCCTGGTATAAAATAATCTTAAGACATAGTGGAAATTGCTGAAATAAAATGTTAGATTTATATATCTGACCATCACTTGTGTCACAGAACACATCATTATGGACATGCCCACACAACATATATTCCCGCCACACTTCTGAATTTGACGTCGTCTTCTTCTTTTGGCTGCTGTTGTTAGGAGATGCCACAGTGGATCATCTTTTTCCATATCTTCTTGTCCATTTTGCTCTGTTACGTCCATCACCTGCATGTCCTCTCTCACCACATCCATAAACATTCTCTTTGGCAATCCTCTATTCCTCTTACCTGGCAGCTCTATCTTTAACATCCTTTTCCAAATATACCCAGCATCTTTCCTCTGCTCATATCCAAACCAACACAATCTTGCCTCTCTGACTTTGTTTTCCAAACCGTCCAACCTGAGCTGACCCTCTAATGTACTTGTTCCTAATATTATCCATCCTTATCACACATTATGCAAATCTTTGCATCTTTAACTCTGCCATCTCCAGCTCTGTCTCTAGTTTTTTGGTTAATGCCACCATCTCCAACCCATATGTAACATAGCTGGTCTCATTACCATCCTGTACACTTTCCTTTTTACCCTTGCTGATACCCATCTGTCACAAATTACTCCTGACACTCTTCTCCACCCATTCCACCCTGCCTGCACTCTCTTTTTCACAATCCCCATTACTCTGTACTGTTGATCCCAAGTATTTAAACTCATCCACCTTCGCCAACTCTACTCCCTGCATCCTTACCATTCCACTGACCACCCTCTCATTTACGCAAATATATTCTGTCTTGTTTCTACAGAACTTCTTGCCCTCTCCTCTCTAGAGTATATCTCCACCTCTCCAAGGTCTCCTCAACCTGCTCCATACTCTCGCTACAGATCACAGTGTCATCAGCAAACATCATAGTCCATGGGAATTCCTGTCTAATCTTGTCTGTCAACCAGTCCATCACCATTGCAAATAAGAAAGTGCTCAGAGCCAATCCCTAATGTAATCCCATCTCCACATTGAATGCATCTGTTACTCCTACTGCAGACCTCACCTCTGTCACACTTCCCTCTTACATACTTCTCTGCCACTTCTGACTTCCTCATACAATACCACAACTCCTCTCGAGGCACCTTGTCATATGCTTTCTCCAGTTCCGCAAAGACATAATGCAACGTCTGGTAGAAATTTAACATCTTACTAAAGAAAGAAACTCCTTTAACAGGACAAAACAGTTATCATGGTAGGACAAAAGCTGTTCATGGTAACTTTTAATTACTCCTTGGCAAAATGCCTTACAAGGAGCATTCTTCAAAAGAAGTCTATTACAGCATGGTCAGAATGATCAAAGAAAGAAAAAATAGGTTAATTTTATAAACCATTGATTTTACATACAATGTAAATCAATGCATACAATTACTTTGGTTTGTTGGTTTACACCCAAATAACTTATCCTCTTATCCCTGTGTGCGTCTAGGTGTCCGTGTGTGTGTGTGTCTTCTGGTGAAGTGCGCATGCGCGGAGCACGGTGTGATGCGCGATATTACTGTCAGAGAAAATTATAGGTGTTTTACGGAAATACAAACCAGTATTACTGCGAGAGGAAATTAAAGGTACACAATACAGTGACGCATATTACAGCCACATACAAGCCAGTATTACTGTCAGAGGAGATTAAAGACATATTACCGACGCGCACGCCTGTATTACTGCCAGAGAAAATTAAAGGTATATTACGAACGTATAAGCCAGAAGACGTACAAGACAGTATTACTGTCACAGAAAATTAAAGACACACAATACACGGCGGCAGCCCACGAAGAACAGTCAGCTCAGCAAGTAAACATCAACAAAAGAAAGGCTGAAAGAAAGAAAAATACGACCAACAAACAGAATGAGGTCAAGGTCCCTTGCCATTTAATATAGACTGTTCCTACTAATGTTTATGCACTACTGTTCTAGCGCCCGTTATTGTAACGGGCTTAATGACTAGTATAAAATAAAAATCTATGATATTATATTCTGTATACCTTTCTTATACCTAGGGATCTGCACTGGTAGTCGGAAAGGTTGCCGGTTCAAATCCCGTGAATCCCAAAAGGGACTCTGCTCTGTTGGGCCCTTGAGTAAGGCCCTTAACCTGCACTTGCTCCGCCCTGGGTATGATGTTAATCTGCATCCAGCCCTGCATGTAGGCCCTCCAACCTGCAGGGAAAAACTTGGGGGTTGGTGGCAGAATTGGCACACCAGCCACCATAAAAAAACCAAAAAAACTTGACACTGGTTTCACTCCATCTGAACTAGTGTGGTACTGAGGTATCATCTGTTGCATCGCTGCATTTGGGTACTAATCTGGATCCTGAGTTGATTTTTCGTGTGGTGGGTGCCTCTCTTATACCTTTGAGTTGAACCACCACCCTTGAAATTTATGTGCATATAACAACTGTCCATTCTGGTTGTTTTAAAGGACATCAACTGATTTCTTAGTTATCTCTTAATCATCTTTCTGTACATTTTGTTGTTCAATTAACCTTTGTCTGGTTTTCTGATATGCCTGCAAAGGTTTCTGACATTTATTAACCCTTTTAGCTTTGGTCTTAAAGAAATAGCAATGTTACCCTTAAATTCTTCTTCCACAAAATCCTTCTGGCCTTCTCTATAATTCTCAATCAACACCCTCAGAGGAAGCATTGCATCTGTGGTGCTCATTCCTGGCATGAAACCATTACTGCTGCTCACTAAACATCACCTCACTTCTTAACCTAGCTTCCACTATTCTGTCCCATACCTTCATGCTGTGGCTCATCAATTTTATCCCCCTGTAGTTACTACAGCTCTGCATATCCCCTTTATTCTTAAAAATCTGTACCAGTACACTTTTTCTCCACTCCTCAGGCATCCTCTCACTTTCCAAGATTCCATTAAACAATCTGGTTAAAAACTCCACTGCCATCTCTCCTAAACACCTCCATGCTTCCATAGGTATGTCATTTGGACCAATGACCTTTCCATTCTTCATCCTCTTCATAGCTGTCCTTACTTCCTCCTTGCTAATGCATTGCACTTCCTGATTCACTATCACCACATCATCCAAACCCCCCTCTCTCTCTCTGATTTTCTTCATTCATCAGCTTCTCAAAGTACTATTTCCATCTGCTCAACACACACTCCTCACTTGTATGTTTCCATCTTTATCCTTAATCATCCTAACCTGCTGCACATTTTTCCCAGCTCAGTCCCTCTAGCCAATCGGTACAGGTCCTTTTCTCCCTCCTTAGTGTCCAACCTCTCATACAGCTCATCATACACCTTTTCTTTAGCCTTCGCCACCTCTCTCTTCACCTTGCGCCTTATCTCCTTGTACTCATGTCTACTTTCTGCATCTCTCTGACTGTCCCAGTTCTTCTTTGCCATCCTCTTCCTCTGTATACTCTCCTGTATTTCCTCATTCCACCACCAGGTTTCCTTTTCCTCCTTCCTCTTTCCAGATGTCACACCAAGCACCCTTCTTGCTGTCACCCTTAATACATCTGCTGTAGTTTCCCCAGCTGTCTGGTAACTCTTCACTGCCACCCGGTGCCTGTCTCACCTCCTCCCTAAACTCAACCTTGCAGTCTTCCTTTTTCAACTTCCACCATCTGATCCTTGGCTCTGCCCTCACTCTCTTCCTCTTCTTGATCTCTAACGTCATCCTAAAGGCCACCATCCTATGCTGCTTAACTACACTTTCCCCTGCCACCACTTTGCAGTCTTGAATCTCCTTCAGATCAACTCTTCTGCATAGGATGTAATCTACCTGTGTGCATCTCCCTCCACTCTTGTACATAACCCTATGTTCCTCCCTCTTCTTTAAATACGTATTCAGCACAGCTATGTCCATCCTTTTGGCAAAATCCACTATCCTCTGACCTTCTTCATTCCTCTCCTTGACACCATACCTACCCATCACCTCCTCGTCTCCTCTGTTCCCTTCACCAACATGCCCATTGAAATCCGCTCCAATCACCACTTTCTGTCCTTGGGTACACTGTTCATCACTTCATCCAACTCACTCCATAATTATTCTTTCTCACCCATTGGACACCCAACTTGCGGTGCATAGGCACTAACAACATTCATCATCACACCTCCAATTTTCAGCTTCATAATCATTACTCTGCCTGACACTCTTTTCACCTCCAAAACACTCTTGACATACTGTTCTTTCAGAATAACCCCTGCCCAATTTCTTCTCCCATCCACACCATGATAGAACAATTTGAATCCACCTGGCCTTACTCCCCTTCCATTTCGTCTCTTGCACGCACAATATATCAGCCTTCCTTCTCTCCATCATATGTGCTAACTCTCTCCCCTTACCAGTCATACTGCCAACATTCAAAGTTCCTACCCTCAGTTCCGCTCTTTTTACTTTTCTCCTCTCCTCCTGCCTCTGGACACATCTCCCACCTCTTCTTCTCCTTCTTCTTCAGCCAACAGTAGCCCAGTTTCCACTAGCACCCTTTTGGCTAACAGTACTGGTGGCGGTCGTTGTTATCCCGGGGCTCGACCGATCTGGTATGGAAATTTGTATTGTTGTCCGCATATTGATTTGGCAAAATTTTACCTTGGATGCCCTTCCTGACGTAACCCTCCCCATTTATCCAGGCTTGGGACCCACGAAGAAACACACTGGTTTCTGCATTTCCTGTGGCTGGGTTATGCTCTGAACAGTTATTGTGTTACAAATATTAAGGGTATTTCCATTTGACAATGACAGTTAATTTTTTAGCAAACAACTCAGTTTATTTCTTATATATGTCTGGCCCAATTCATGTAAATTCTGCATCTTCTCAACTATATTCTGAATAGTAGATGATGGTAAAATAAATTGGCCCTGTAGTTTGTTTTCATGTAAAACAAACAAACATTTCTAAGATACAAGTCTCTGAAACTATGATATTTCTATATCATCTCCAGTAAATGACTTGGTAGGGAATGTGTATGATATAGATGCGCCACCTTCTGAAATATTTGTGATTGAGTTCCCACCTGAATATGCATCAGACACGTCATTTACTGACCAGTGTCAATGCTTTCTGGAAACATGAGCTGTAAATGATTTAATACTAAACACTTTATTACAGTCCTTCAGAGGACAGGGGACTTTGTGACCCATCACAAAATATTCTTTGAAATGGCAAAGGAGATCTAGTAAATTTTGAAAATCTTTTTCACATAAAGAAATACAACATTTTAGTGTAATGATCTTTTTAAAACCTGTTTTACACTTGGGATCTCTGTGCTGTCGATAAAAGTGGGACTTGAAAGCAGCGTACATTAAAAATGTGTGCTTGCAACCTGCTGTTAAACATGTGAACATACAACGTGGTTCATTTCGGTGTAATCTGCAGTGGAATACGTACCCTTTCACAGTTTGTAAAGGGTTACTACATAGTCTGCATATGTACATTTTCTGACTAGATTGTTTGCTATAAGATATGTTTCAGGAGATTTATGTGCCACAACCAGTTTTTCCTCCCCAAAAACAACAATCACTTTTAACAATTAAAAATGTTCTCAAAACTCTTGGTTTACTTTGTACCTCAATTTTAAATTATAGCTATAGCGCTAGTTAACAAAATAAACTAAATATCGTTCTATATTATTTCCCAAAGTCAACAAAAACACTACAAAGACTAATACACCTGACTTAAACAGTAACGCATAACCCCCACAAATATATATTAGCTACTATTAAACACCATCCTTAAAATGGTGGATTCTCTCCTACCTGAGATTCTTAAAATGAGCTGAAAATTGTTTTGGTTCCCTCAGCAAACAAAAATACTGTAATTAAAAATTAAGTAATTTAAATATCTATGCTATATTTACAAATAGTAATTTATTTAAACTGAAATTGATTTAGCACAAACTAACAACTTATTTCATTAGTAAGGACAGAATTAAACACAAGTGAATTAATAAAAATGTAAAGCGTTTCAGAAAAGAGAACACATGCTGATATTTACCATAATAAATACCCACGTTTTCTACACACTGAAATAACTACTACTTATCAGAAGTAACCGTCCAAAGCTCACTGAATGATTTTGAAAAAAGTATATTTTGACGGTAGAAAAATATTGATTTTGCTGAACTTGGCTGTAAAAAAAATAATGAAATGTTTAATATACAGGTAATTTTCAGTTGCAAATAAGGTATCTTTCCTCATTTAAAAAAAAAAAGATATTTTACTTTCACCATTCAGTGTTTTTACTGTTAAATTTATAGACATTTTTTACAGTGGTACTGACTTCTATGGAACACCACTTGACAAGATCCCATGCTGACTGTTCACTAAAGCTTCTGTTCTGCTGCTCAGTTTTTTCCTTAATAATTCCTTCTATTAATTTTCCTGTAATGCACGTTAATCTTACTGGCCTATAATTACTTGGATCTACCCGATCACCGTTTAAATATAATGGGGTAATATTTGCCATTTTTCAGTCTACTAGAATTTCCCCAGTGCATAGTAACTTCCTAAAAAATATGAGTCAGTGGTTTTATATATATATATATATATATATATATATATATATATATATATTTATATTTTCGCAGACTTCCTTAAGAACTTGATTATTAAAATTATCTGATCCAAATGATTTAATTTCAGCCTATTTGTGCATGGGAATTTGAGAGCCAGTTTGTTCAGTATCATAAAGTTAACATCATGTACTAGGGCTGTCAAATTATCCAAAAGATTGGGTTTGAATATTTAAAAATAAGTCAGTATTCAAACAATTTCAACAATGCTGGACTTTATATGTACGGAGCAAAAAGAGACACCAATGTCAAAAAAAAAAAATCCTAGCAGTACTCTGGCAACTATTGTTTAAAAATAAGCCATCAAAATCCCAAGCAGCTGCACCCTATAAAAGGGAAGCATCAGCACTGCCATGTTTTTTGCCTACTACCAGTGGTAGTTTGTAAAATAAATTTGTGCTGGGGCCCAGTTTTTGGGGGATCAAACTGAAGTGCAGGAGAAAAGAAAAGAAAATACAAACTTTAATGTTGCCTACACACAGAGTGCTTTGAGTAGTGAGAAAAGTGCTATGCACACAGTGTTGGAAGATTCACACACACAAATTCAAAGACTCAGCTGTTAGGGTATGGCCTTATGATGATGCAAAAAGAAAACAAATAAACAAAAAAATTCAGTGGCTCCAATAATAATATGGTGAACAACATTCTCAAGTGAATTTGTTTTCTCTCTCTTGAGCTCTTACTCAGTTCAACCTTCTTAATCTGCATGACCTTAACAAACAGTAGGCCTATTACTAAAGCACACTAAGGGTATAAAACACAGTGTATAAAAAGAAGTGGTGGCTCTGAGGCTAAGGATCTGCCGTCACTGCCAAAAGAGATCCTACTCTGCTGGGCCCTTGAGCAAGGCCCTTAACCTTCAATTGCTCCAGGGGTGCTGTACAATGGCTGACACTGCGCTCTGACCCCAAGGAGTATGCGAAAAACTAACAAATTCCTAATACAAGAAATTGTATAAGGCGAAATAAAGAACAAAAAAAAAAAAGAAAAAAAAGACAGATTTTGAAATGCTTGAAAGAACACCTGAATCATAATATCCCAATTCTCTTGTCAGGTTGTATGCAAATACATTTGCTTGTTTGTATTTATTATTATTTAGCTTCTATTTTATGAAATAAACAACATTACTTAGCATAGCATTGAATTGCTTCTGTGATTACTTATCATGGATATTTTGAATGCTTATAGTTGCAGGAGCTGTAGAATGCCTAGTAAAAGAAGACCACCCTTTGTTATCGAGGCAACTTTTACATTACATGTTTAGGCACTACATAATTCTCAACCTTTTTAATGCATGGTTTGGAAGAGTAATCACTTACAAAAAATGCCGTATATATTCGAATATAAACAGTTTTTCAGCACCCAAAATGTGCTGATAAACGTCACCCTCGGCTTATATTCGAGTCAGTGTGACGATGCGGGTTTGCTGCATGCTCCCATCTTCTGTCCGGGAGCCCTTGAACCCATCACCATCGGTAATGCTACCGATGAGCTGAGAAGTGAGGCAACAACATAGCAAAGGGATGGTTCAAAAGTGTCAAGTGCTTTTATTTAAAATTCAGCAACAATGTTCAAATTAAATTGCAGTGCTTCAGATCTTCAATAAATAAATAATCCATAAAACAAACGTGAAAACATGGAGGTTAAAATATAGAAAAAGTCTTCTAAAAACAATGAGGTTAAAACCATGCAGAAAGCAGTCCTTTAAAGCAGTTACAGAGCCCTGTGCTTCTTTTACCCTAGCGTCTCTCCTGCTTCTCCCGTTTGGGTCCCGCAACAGGAGAGTCGCCCTCTCAGCAGCTGACCTTCACTCCACTCGACCGGTCTGGAGGCCTCCCGATTCCTGGCTTCGCTCACATCAAGGACTTCACCCACCAAGCCTCCCGACTCCCGCTGACTTCCCGGCTTTACGCGGCCAGTCATCCTTCTTCACTGGTCACTCCCGCTACATAATCACTCAGTGGGAGCGACCACTACTAATACTCCCAGGTGTCGGCCCAACACCCAGGCTTCCCATACAGCTGCATGCGAGCTTGCACTCGCTCGCTCGCTCTCCTGCACGGGCGCTCTCTCTCTCTCTCTCCCCCCGTTTCTTCTTTCTCCTTTCTTTTTCCTCTCCTCTAGCCGACTCACGCTTCTGTTTTATTAAGAGGGCATGACAGCTGTAGCAAATTAGCAGCCCCAGGAACAATCACAGATGCGGGCGGTCTCTCACCTGTGCACTTAGGTGAGAAACGCCCACACCGCAAATCGCCCCGAGAACTGCTTCAGCCACACAACCACCACGCCCCCTCACCAAGCTGCGAGCGCGGTGATTATTTATTTTAAAACGGGCCTTAGAACAGGAGCTGTGGACCCGCTATACCACAGTCAGGTCACGCTGCCCCCGCCAACCCGACAGAAAGCTGGAGTGTACAGTACAGTGTACAGTGGAACCTCGGTTCACGAACGTCTCTGAACACATACAAATCGGGTTACGACCAAAAAGTTCACAAAACTTTTGCATCTGTTCATGACCACATACTCGGTATATGAACAAGCCAGTTTCCCTTTTAGTTTGTGCGCGCCGATGATTTCTGCACGTGTTCAGTCTCTCCCTGTGCAGAAAGAGAGATACCATATTGTTTTCGTTGACCCTCTTCTCCACTTACAGAGCTAGTTTACTGTTTTTTTTTTAAATAAATACTCAAAAACATTTAACCTACTGATGCCTCAATTAATGTACGGTAATTTTATTGGTATTTATTTTGATTATTGAACCTTACCAGTAGCTGCTGCATTTCCCACCCTAGACTTATACTCGAATCAATAAGTTTTTCCAGTATTCGTAGGTAAAATTAAGTACCTCGGCTTATATTCGGGTCGGCTTATACTCGAGTATATACGGTAACCCAAAAAAACAACATTAGAACACAGGAATTTAAAAATGTCAGGAACTGATCTACTTGCAAATAATACACACAAAGGCCTGCCCTCTCTGTATTCATAGTTAGCTTACAGTTTGTCATAACAAGAACAGGAAAAAGTCAGTGTGTCAGCTCATCCTTAATCACTTGCCTTCTGCTGAGTTCTTGAGTCGGATAGTCTAGTCCAAGGTCCTTTATTTTCTTTTTCTTTTTTTTTTTTTTATTCAAGTGAATGATTTATGGTCCTGTGGTGGGTTGGCACCCTGCCTGGGATTGGTTCCTGCCTTGTGCTCTGTGTTGGCTGGGATTGGCTCCAGCAGACCCCCGTGACCCTGTGTTCGGATTCAGTGGGTTGGAAAATGGATGGATGGATGATTTATGAAGGGGTGTTTCATTAAAGAAATAATCAAATCCTCTTTGGTTTCTGAAGTTTCATTGTCCTAAGTTGCACTTGTTCATCTATAATTTTGTAACGTTAAAGGCAGGTATGAACTGTGAACCACTGACAACAACATGACATAGTGCATCAATGATTGTCCAATCACATTAGATTAAAAAAACCTAAAACAATACTATTTCACTGCCAATAAATGAGGGAGTGTTCATGGTGCACAGATCTGCATCCCGAGAAAAATATGAAAGCAACCAATTAACGAGGAGCCTCAGGTCACCTACTTCCCAAAAGATCAAGGACTTACATAGACTCTCATTCCCCACATTACAAAACGCCACTGTCTACTACTTATGGCTACATGCTTAAGTTTAAACTGCACAGCCTGTTTGGCACTAAAATACAATCTTATCCCTCACTACAGTCACACTACCGCCACATAAGTTTTATTGTATCTTGTCTGTCTTTTGAGTGCTGTTCGTCACTGCCGGGGGCTTCCACCTAGTTTCAGGTGAAGGAGCCTTTTGCAGTTCAGGATGGAACCAGTGATTGACGGCATTGCCTTCATGGGTGGGATTTGTAAGGTCCGACAAAAAACTTGTTCTTTTTGGTAGCCTATGAAGAGTTAGAGTGCTGAAATTAAAGCCTAAATGTACTAAATGTACATTTCAATTTAAAAACAAGTCAAACTTATTTTTTGCTCTATATAGGAAATAAATATTTGTGTTTATTTACATTTACAGGGAGCAGAAAGAAAAATAAGGGACGAAGAAAGAAAGCAAAACCGTAAAAAAAGTCAAAGGGCAGGGAACACCTCTGCAGTGCAACAATGGTGAGTAGGAAACAAGGCTTGTTTTTAATTAATAAAGTTGCTCTGTGGCCATTACTAAAATGGTGTGTAAGGTCTGTTTAGCAACCTTTTATGGTGGTGTTAAAGATCAGAGGTGGAAATTAACAAATTGCATTTACTTTCTTTACTGTACTTGATTTTGCAGGGAATTGTACTTTTTAAAGTATTTTTAAATTCAAGTACATTTACTCTTTTTAGAAAGCATATTTATTTAGTCACTGTCCTACTTTGTTACATTTCCAAGGTGGATTGAGTATAATTAATTCGCTATGTTAACAATGAGTTCACAGTGGCCAATTAAAATAAAACTGCTTGCATAAATTTTGGGGGGCGTGGGTCAGGATCGAGAAGCGCAAAGTATATTAGTAAATGCAGAGGTGGAAAGACTGCTAAAAAAAACACTAATGAAGTAGTAATAGTATTCATTACAAAATACTTAAATAAAAGTGCAATCAAACAATTAGCCAAGTAAAAGTACAATTTAGTTACTTTAAGGAAAAAAAATAAATTAATAAATACCCTCTATACATACTGTGATTTGGAAAGCAGAAGCACGATATACTGTATATAGCAACACAATAGATAGGGAACTAATCACAATTATCCTTAATATACAGCAAGTTACCAATCTAGAACATACAGCAGGTATCAATTACAGACCATTTGTAGGAGAGAAAAGAAATGAAAGTGGTTTTTACATCTACTGTAAACAGCAAAAGGCTTTCAAATTTGTTAACATTAGGAAAGTAGAATTGGCACAGTACCAACATACAAAGCAAATATTAAAAATGATAGATTTATGTGGTTGTGCCACACTCTGTCATAAACAAGAAAATGCTAAAATGCTAAAAAAAAAAAAAAAAAAAGGAAAACAAATACTGTATATAAGCATTTTGGAGCAGAAATTTTCTCAGACAAAGAGTTGTTGACTATTGTTGATTAAAAGTACAAGTCTACAGATCTTGTTTATTTTGTCAATTATTACTTTAAATATTTGCTTAGACAAATACAATGCTGTGTGTCAGACTGCTGATTACATGTTCTGTCAAAATAGTAACTTTTAAGAAAATGCAATTGCTATGTTCGCTGAATGCACCTCACTTATGCATTATACACTAAAGGGGAGCATCTTTTTTTTTTTAAATGGTGTCGCCTGTTATCATAGTTTATTCTTTCCGACAACTGGGCACTAATTCAATCACAACAATACTTGGCTACAGTGGTGGATTTATGAGTCTTGGGGCCTAAGCAAAGACTTTGTTGAGCCCTTTGCTTTTTACCAAAATTAATTTAAGTTAAATTACTTGTAGCTACCCTGTCAATCATTAAGCCTTAAAAACAAGGACCAGAAGCCCAGATAACTATATATTTTTAAATCAACAGAAACTAATGCAGTGAACAATTAATTAATTAATTCTACATTAAAATATTTCAACCAGAGACTGGCATGTTGGCTAGGTAGCCATTAAATTTAACTACATTAAAAATGTGACATTTTTTAAATTATTTTTTTATAAACCCATTCATCAAAATATGGAAAGGTGTTTAATGGTAGAGTGTATTTGTTTTATATAAAATAAGAAAAACTAAATAAGGTTGACCAGAAATGCTACAGAAAAATTGGTAGTGCAATATTTTCATATTATGTACAATATTTTTTACAAACATTCAGCATTTTAGTTCTAAATCTTTGTGAGTCTATGACAATAAAAAATATTCTTTAAAATATTTTTGCACTTTGGAAAAAATTAATACTGGCATCCAACACACTGCTCAAGGTGTGTGTGTGTGTGTGTGCGCGCGTGTGTGTGTGTATGTGCGTGTCCGTGTGTGTGTGTGTGTGTGTATGTATGTATATATACTAGCTGATTACCCAGTGGCTTCGCTCACTGAGTGTAAGGGAAAAAAACTAAAATGTAGTATTTATAAAATAAGTTTGTTAATTACCAATGTTATTTTTGAACAAATAAAGAGCATTTACAATAAATAGAAATTATATAAATATTATTAAGTAGTAAAACATTTTGATAAAAGAATTTGAAGACGATATAAGAAGCGTATAAATTATTAAACAGTCAAACATTAACATGTAAGAAGTAAAGATACATTGAGTACTACTGCAGTGGTTTCGGGCAAACTACCTGCTTGACAGCCTTGCACTATGTGCCTGTGATTTAAGCGAAAAATTATTCTGAGAAATGTGGACGCTGCCTTTCCGTGCTTAACGGGTAGAAGGTCCAAACAATTCCCAAGTCTAATACTTAACATGAAGAGGTCGGTACATCTTTTTAGATGTAAACCCTCCATTTTCTTAAAAGAATTCATCACAAAAGCAACATTGAATGTTGCGGGGTTTTAGTGACCCGAATTCATCTTAAGGGACAGTAAGTAGCCGTGCACCGCAATTTACCAAGAGAGTCCCGCTTCGATAGCGCCGATTACACTTATTCGCAACGATTTCCACTGTCCCAGGAGCCAATGGGGCACTTGAAGTGTGAGAAACAGTGCGAGAAGAGAAGACGCTGCCCGAAACTGTGAAGCTACTGACCAGGAGGAAAAGCCCGACATTCCGCGCCTCCCAGCGTCCACTTTGTTCTTATGACCCCTCCCCGCTGAAGGCGGTCTCGTCTTCACATTGTTTACAGCTCGGCGCAGTTAAAAAGTAGAAAGACGCAAAGCTGTTTTCTTCATCTCTTTTACTATCAAGGTGTAGCACGTTCCTCTTAAGTTGAATGAGGAGTCCAGCACACACAAAAATCTCCTACTCTTAGGAAAATTAATTCTATTAAGTACGGAACCCAACTGAACCTTAGCCCCAGTTTGATATCCTCATCTGGAGTTGTCTTTTATGAATTTATACAAAGGAAATAATCACCCCAACAATTCTTTAAACAATCAAAAAAGAATATATTATAAATCAAACAAAACAATAAACACCCTTTAAATCTTTGTCAAATCTATAATAACTACACAAACCCTAAGTAATATACCACCCCCTTAAACACTCTATAATATACTCCCCAGAAAACGGCGAAACAGCAAAGAAAGAAAGCAAGCAAAGAAAAGAAATGGAAAATTACCCTATTTACAGACCGCACAAATATATTCACAGTACTTAAACCTATGTTACATCTATATACAAATATACACACACACAATCCCCACATGTTCCCCAGTCTCTTTTATATCAACTTTGTTTTAAAGTCTAAATTCACACGGCCTGGGAAATCTGCAATGAATCCAGTGATCAAGTCAGATACGTTCCACTGACTCGTATACTGAATTTAAATGTAAAAGAAGCAGTCTCACCTGCCAGGCGACGATTCCTTTGTTGAAGGAAGAAGTCCATCTCACCCGGGTGTCTTGACGTTAGCGTCCGTCCATGGCCGATGCCTGCACCATAAAAGCAAAGTAAAGCCGTGTGCTCTGAAGGTCCTTCTAGGTTCTCCATGCACCCAACCGCCCTTATTACGGAGTCTCACTTGCTTTACCGCTGGCTTCTTCTTTACATTCACCTTCCCAGCTCCTTATTTAAACAGTCTTTTTTTTTCTTCTTTTCAATATCAGTAAAATAACTCTCACACAAATAATAAGTTCCTATATTATAATATGTTCTGTGGTCATACATCATTTCCGTTTCAAACACGAAAATAATTTTATATATATAGATATATATAAATATGAATTTATATTTAAAAAAAATCATCCTCAATAGGATCCATGATCACGTGCTCACCTACCAGCGACCAGAACAGTCTGGTTTTATGCCTAAGAAGTCTACCATCGACCGCATCTTGGCACTAAGGGTTCTCATGGAGCACAAACGTGAATATCGGCAGAGTTTCTTTGCAGCCTTTGTCGATTTTCGCAAAGCGTTCCACTCAGTTGATCGAGCTGCCCTGTGGAACATCCTGAGGGTTCGCAGGATCCCCTCGAGGTTGCTGGAAATAATGGCCGGCCTGCACACTGGTACTGTGAGTGCTGTGTAGAGTGGAGGCAGGACTTCTGCATTTTTCCCAGTTAATTCTGGGGTTCATCAGGGGTGTGTTCTTGCTCCTACTCTGTTCAATGCTTGTATGTACTGGGTGTTGGACAAGGTCGTGGGGTCCAGTGGGTGTGGGGCATATGTTGAAGAAAGATTCACGGATCTTGACTTTGCTGACGATGCTGTGATCTTCGTGGAGTCAATGGAGGTTATGATCGGGGCACTTGAGAGACTGAGCGAGGAGTCTGAGTATCTGGGATTGTGAGTGTCCTGGATAAAAACCAAGATCCAGGCCTTTAATGACCTCTTAGGCACAGGGATCAGCAGTGTGTCTGTTTGCAGAGAGAGTGTCGACCTTGTGAAGAGGTTTACTTACCTTGGCAGAGACATTCATGTCTCTGGTGAGTCTTCCTATGAAGTCAGTAGAGCATGGGGAGTCATGAGGTCGCTGGAAAGGGGTATGTGGCGCTCCCGATATCTCTGCAAAAGGACGAAGGTCCAAGTCTTTAGAGTCCTGGTCCTTTCTGTCTTGCTATATAGTTGCAAAACATGGACGCTATCCAGTGACCTGAGATGAAGACTGGACTCCTTTGGTATTGTGTCTCTCCGGAAAATCCTTGGGTACCATTGGTTTGACTTTGTGTTGAATGAGCAGTTGCTCATGGAGTCCCGAATGAGGCACATTACCTGCATTGTGAGGGAGCGTCAGCTACGGCATTACGGCCATGTGGTGCATTTCCCTGAGGGTGATCCGGCTCGTGAGATCCTTATTGTTGGGGACCCGAGTGGCTGGACCAAGCCAATGGGTCGCTTACGTAACATCTGGTTGCAGCAGATAGAGGGTCATTTCCGGAAGGTGGGACTGGACCGCGTGTCTGCCTGGGGGGATGCCAACCGGGATTGTAGTGACATGTAGTGGGTGTGGCAGTGCACTGTACCAGTGCATGCTCCTCTATTTGACTTGACTTGACTTGTTTTCTGTGTTAAAATATAATTAATGAATTTATGTATTTTAAGGGAGGTTTTTCTTTTTTTTTTATTCTTTTCTTTTTTTTTCACTATACTAACTATTCTTTCATAATAAATGAGATGTAATTTCAAAAATGAACTAAAAATATCAATATTTCATACTTGTTTCTTACCGATCTTAAACTCTTATCATGTATACTGTGCATCTTCCTTGTGTTTAAACTGTTGTCTACTTAATCAAAAGTTATTTTTTGCGTGTTCATGGCTCTTCATTGCTAGAATCCCTGAACTTGATAAATGTTGGTGAGTTACAGAAGAATATAAGCAGTTTTCAACTCTATTACTGCAAGTGCATTGAACAACTTTCCATTTTAATAACGTTTTAATCCCTATTTGCATTTGTTTTCTTTATCATCTATAATTTTAGTTTATCAGTCATCGTTCCATTTGCAGTGGGCTTATGTTGCCTAGTATCATATTATGACCGGATTATGACTGGATTGTCATACGTTCAGAAGAATTTCTCTCATGTCAGAAAACCTAAGTAGTCTTACAACCCGATTTTCTTATGTGAATTGTGAATCGAGTGTAGTATGTTGCACATTGATTATTGCCATTATCATGCTCATTTTCACATTTTTCATTTAAAAAATCTAAATATCATATAACACCAAACACAAAATTAAATCATCAATGACAAAAACATCTTAGCATTTTTTACTGGAAGAACCCAAAATAAACACATCCAATGATAAATTCAATAGACTACATACTCCATATTCTCTCTGTAAAATAGACAAATCGTATTGTCTGTGCTTCAACCATCCGCATGTCCAGTTATACCTTTTTCTTTTCTTTGTACTTTCAGAGCACATCATGGCAAGAGTCAGGAAAGCAGCTCTTTTCTTTGTTGACATTTTGAGACGCCTGTGGCCACTGTGTTGTTTTGAATGGTTAAAGCTGTCTGTCAGGACCATGTACTGTACATGCCTAGTCCGAGTACCCACATCATGGCACATCAATCGGACAAAACGTACTTGTACAGTTTGACCACATAAAGGACTAGTGACTTATCATGCAATGTGAGTAGTCACTTGCCCAAGATTTCTAAAAATCAGTGTATGCCCAGAATGGCAGATACACCTTTTGCATCTGTACTTATAAATCTGCCTATGTTTGGCTATGAGAATGTTAATGCAGTATCTTTCAAATACCAATAGCTATGATTTCATTTATTTATGCTACATTATATTAAACACCCTGCTAGTTTTTGTACATTTGAGGAGGAGTTAATGTATACATAAAACTCCCATGGTTTTTAGGAAGAAAAATTCACACGCATAATAAAGCTATCTTTGTTTTATGAGACTGATTAGCTCTGCTAGGTTTGACCAGGAATGTCCAATCTCTTTTATAAAGAGTGCAGCTGCTATTGTAACTATACTAAGAGCTTTAGCTCATCCTCCATTGCGCAGACAACATAAACCTATGGCAGCCTGAAACAGAACTCTCTCAATTGTTGCCAATAAACCGATAAACTGATATCCGGAGGTGTACCCATTGACGGAGAGAACTGCACAGACATTGCATCATATACTAAAAAACTAAAACATGCTCTATTATTGTGGCTGATGACGTATAGTAATTGTACTCTGCAAATTTGTGTTTTAAACAGAGAGGTTGGGAGCATGCGTTGATAGAACTTTGCCTGGATTAGGACCTGAGTACAGTGGGTGATGCTGTTTTTTTTATATATATATATACACACACACACAGTGGCTGCGATGCCAATCCTGCCACCAACCCACAAGTTTTCCCTTTAAGTTGGAGGACCTGCTTGTGGGACTGGATGTAGATTAACGTCATACCTAGGATGAAGCAATTACATCTTAAGGGCTTTGCTCAAAGGCCCAACAGAGTAGAGCCACCTCTGGCATTTACGGGATTTGAACCAGCAACCTTCCGATTGCCGGTGCAGATCCCTAGCCTTAGAGCCACCACTCCACATTTCAAACATCCATTCATCCATTCATTTTCCAACCCGCTAAATCCGAACACAGGGTCACGGGGGTCTGCTGGAGCCAATCCTAGCCAACACAGGGCACAAGGCAGGAACCTATCCCGGGCAGGGTGCCAACCCACCGCAGTACACACACAAACACACCCACACACCAAGCATACACTAGGGCCAATTTAGAATCGCCAATCCACCTAACCAGCATGTCTTTGGACTGTGGGAGGAAACCGGAGTGCCCGGAGGAAACCCACGCAGACACGGGGAGAACATGCAAACTCCACGCAGGGAGGACCCGGGAAGTGAACCCGGGTCCCCAGGTCTCCCAACTGCGAGGCTGCAGCGCTACCCACTGCGCCACCGTGCGGCCCCATTTCAAACATAAGCAATCAAATGTACTTTGTAACAACCTGCTTTGAAAATGTAACAGAGTAACATTGTTAATTATATATGTTAAGTCTGACTCAGGCACCACTCTGTTTTGTGATTCATTTATTTATATTTTAGATGTAAGACATGGGCCACACAATCATTTGTCCTTCTCTCCATTTAGGTCATTTCTGTCCCCGTAATGTAAAATGCAAAAAGAGTCTCAGCACTTGGATACCCTCACGGCTGCCATCACAGGACTCTTTTCAGTTTAACACTAGAATTACCAGAGCCTACGAAAAAAACTCATAGATCGGTCCCACCTTAAATCGCTTCACACTTCTCCATCAGCGTCTTTTGTCCTGTAAATGTGTTGATAAGCAGCAAACAGCATACTATCACATCCCCCACTGCCGCACAGTTTTCTCAGCTCAAATCTGTTTACCTGCGTGTCAGTTGCTTGGAGTTGTATAGAGTGAGAAGTCAAGCAAAATGACACCTTTTATAAATACTATATCGTTATTTGGAACACATGCATTTCATGTGTGTTCCGTGTCTATAATGATTTATGTAAACACATCGTTAAAACAGAAACGTTTTTCATGTTTTAGTAATAATTGACAAAATGTAGACATGAAGTTTATAATGTGTGAAGCCTAAAGTCCAAATATCAAAGAAACACTTTCACAAAAGGTACAAATATAACAGAACAAATGCGCTCAGTCAGTCTGTAACAGCCGGTGTAAATGTATGATACTTGTAAAGGTTAGCTTTGTTTTGTTTTTTTTTTATTCAGTTTCATTCTCAGTCGCGTTCACAATTCCACCCTACCCAATCCCCATCTGACACTGCTGTTTTCACATAAAGACGCGCTATAGCTCGCTATAGCTCAAATGTTATTTATTTGGATCACATAAAAACACGCTATAGCTCGCATGTTATTTATTTGGATCACATAAAGACGTGCTATAGCTCAAATGTTATTTATGTGGATCACATAAAAACACGCTATAGCTCTAAACACTAGCGTGGTGTATGTGCCCAAAAAAAGTTTAACTATATTCTCGTACCATTGCTCGCTTACTAAAGTGTCTCGCAGGTATTTTTCGTGACATTACCATGTAATTTGTGAGCATGCCTTTGATGATCAAACAGAGGAAGCTCTGCAGTTCACTTATGACTTTATGCTGTAGATCTGGCTCTTACAAACGAATGACGGTGCATGTGCCCAAAAACATTACCATTTATATGTTACTTACATAAAAGCCAGAGCTAATGTTATTTACCTATTTACCTTGAGTTATTTACTTACATGACGAGGGTTCTACATCGGATCAAGAATGTACTTTTGCCATCGCTGTACTTTGTATATGTACATGGGAAGCTCTGCACTGGAGACTTTACGCAGTAGGAAGTAAGTAAATAAATAAAGGTAAATAGGTAAATCGAATGTTATTTACCTTGAGTTATTTACTTACATGACGACGGTTCTACATCGGATCTGGCTTTTATGTAAGTAACATATAAATGTTAATGTTTTGGGCACATGCACTGTCCTTTGTATGTAAGAGCCAGATCTACAGCGTAATGTCACGAGTGCAGAGCTTCCCATGTACATATACAAAGTGCAGCGATGGCAAAAGTGCATTCTTGATCCAATGTAGAATCGTCGGCATGATTTGAGTGTACCTGTGTTATAGCGTGTCTATGTGAAAACAGCAGTGTCAAATGCATGGGGGGGCGCGGGGAGTTGGGAACGTGAACGCAGCTGAGGGAATAACAGAATAGAAAAAAACAAAGCTAACCTTTACAAGTATCATAAATTACACCGGCTGTTACTTACTGGAATCAAATGTATGTTTTTATTCTAAAATAGTAAGAATACGAGCAGCTCAGTTCTCAAAACGGACTCGCCCGGGATCAAACCCGCGAAGCTTTGATTACAAGTCAGCAGCTCATACCGTTGTGCCACCAAATCTCTCATTCCAATTGTGTGTCAATGTCGCAGGTAAACGCAGGTTGTTTTTCTGCAGTTATATGTTTGAATAAAAACGCATTTGATCTGTTATATTTGTACCTTTTGTGAAAGTGTTTCTTTGATATTTGGAATTCAGGCTTCACACATTATACATTTCATGTCTACATTTTGTCAATTATTACTAAAACATGAAAAACGTTTCTGTTTTAACGTGTTTACATAAATCGTTGTAGACACAGAACACACATGAAATGCATGTGTTCCAAATAACGATATAGTATTTACAAAAGGTGTCATTTTGCTTGACTTCTCACTCTATACAACTCCAAGCTACTGACACGCAGGTAAACAGATTTGAGCTGAGAAAACTGTGCGCCGGTGGGGGATGTGATAGCAGAATGCTTGCTGTTTGCTGCTTATCGACACATTTGCAGGACAAAAGACACTGATGGAGAAGTGTGAAGCGATATAAGGTGGGACGAATCTACAAGTTTTTTCATAGACTCTGGTAATTCTAGTGTTAAAGAGACAAAGTTTTAAACAAAAATACCTGTAATATAAAATGCAAAAAGGGTCTCAGCATTTGGAAATCCAGTAATACAAAACATGTACAATTAAACATTGAAATATAAGAAGAAAAAAAAAACCTAAAAGAAAAACCATCACAGAACTGAGTTCTTTTGCACTTTTCTTGGTATCTGAACAAATGCACTGGTACAACAATATTAATACTAGAATTCCTGAAGCCTGCGAAAAAAACTTGTAATATCGGCCCACCTGAAATCGCTTTGCACCTCTCCATCAGAGTCTTTTGTTTTGTAAATGTGTCAATCAGCACAAGCAGCAAGCAGCCTGCTGTCCCATCCGCCACCTTGACAGAGCTCAACTCCGGCAAAATGTTCTCCCAGCTCAAGACAAGGCTCCTTATCTGTGTGTGAGATCTGGAGTTGTATAGGGTAAATAATACAATATATTGTTATTTGGAATACATGCATTTCATGTGTGTTCCGTGTCAACAAAGATCTGGGTAAATGTAGGATAAAAGGAAATACGAGAAATGCAAGAAATGCTGAACACATACCTAAAGCAAAAACTTTTTCAATGTTATACTAATAATGACGTGAAGTGTATAATGTGTGAAGACTTTAGTCCAAATATCAAACACGTGCGCTTTTATTGAAGAATATAACCAAAGTAAAAAAAAAAAAAAGAGTTCGATTTACATGTGGTTGTCAGTGAGTTAAAGAATTCACTAGTGGGATAGCCGGCTGCTTGTGCTGATCAACACATTTACAAAACAAAACACGCTAATAGAGGTGTGAAGGAATTTAAGGTGGCCCAGGATTACAAGTTTTTTCCTAGGTTTCAGGGATTCTAGTGTTAAATGGCTGCTGTCTTTGGGAAATAGCCTATCAGTAAACTGTTTCAGCAAAACCGTTATGATGACAACTAGCCAGTGACTGACTTGGTAGATGAAACCAAGCACCCCCATTGATCAGTGACTGAGTGACTATGACCGTCTCAGTACATACATTGACTGATTGATTGAACCAGAATGGCTCCAACTGATCTGGAGAGCCATTGCAAGTGTGTTCATGTGCTACAGACAAGTGATTTGCAGTGCAGAACTAGTTCACCAAATAAAATCAGTTTGTGTACAGGTAGTCGTCTACTTACGACCTATGCATCTTACGATCATTCATATTACAGCTGCTATCACTTCTAACGGGCAAATGACAGTTTTTAGCTTAGCACCCATGTGAGCAACAGTAATAATGAAACAAAATAATTTAAAAAATTACACAAAAAAGAAAATCTACACAATATGCTAAGAATGCTGATGCTAAAAAGGATATAAAACAAAGAATACGACTTAAGGGACTTACTATGCAGTGCTATACATATGGCCAGGTTTGTATACATATACCAGTCTGTCTTACATCCAGATCTACTTGCGACCAGTCTGCTAGAACCAAACGTGGTCATAAGTCGATGACTGCCTGCACTGAATGGAGGAGTGATCTGCTGATAAGAGAGATTTGCAGTACAGTACACTGAACTAGTTCACCGAAAGAATTAGTTTGTATTCTGAATTGAATGAACTGCAGACAAAAGACTTGCAGTACATTGAATCTCAATTCAGTTCACTGATGATATATGTAAGGGAGACTGCATCAGAAAGGACGGGATATAAAAGAAGGAAATTGCAGGAGATTTATCAAAAACTGAATCAATTTAATTTAGTCATATTTCTATGTTCTTTCTGTTTTATTGTGATGTGTGCACTATTCTGAGGTACTTTATGTATTGTTTTTTTCTATTCTTGAAGTTTTTTTTATTGTCAAAATTTAATAGCGAAGGATGATAATTATTGTTAGCATGTTTGAATTACTTATTTTGTTGCTTGCTCTTTGTATTGATTGGTGGTTAAAGTTGTCACACTGCTATTATACTATTCTAGATTTTAAACTTGAATATAGCTTGTTTTTGAAGTGAATGAACCAGTGATTCAAAGATTTTAATCTTTTTGTTGAAATGAACGGAATGAATCAAATCACTAAAAAAAAGAAAAGTTTTGCGCATCACTACTGGGGATGCTCCCAATTTAACCTGCTTTTCCTTTCTTTTGGAAAACTCCATTTACAGGGTTGTGGTGTTCATTACCTCTCACTTCAGCAATGGCAATGTTTCCCTCAAAAAAAAACAAAACTTTAATATCCCTGGGCTTTTTTTATTAGCCCTTACAATCTAATTAAAGAGGAAAGAGGGGGATTAGGAACATGCACTCATATAGCACGTTGCTGCACGAACCACACAACAAGCCACCTCATTCTCTGAGCACAGCCATGCAACGGGTGACACCTTAGCACCACACTAGTTTAAATGGAGTGAAACAATGTGAGGTTTTTTACAGTGGCTGGAGTGCCAATCCTGCCATCAACCACCAAGTTTTCCCTGCAACTTGGAGGACATGTTTGGTTTGAGTGCAAGTTAACATCATACCCAGGATGGAGCAGTTGTAGATTAAGGGCCTTGTTCTAGGGCCTAACGAAGTGGAGTCACTTCTGGTATTTGCAGGATTTAAACTGGTAACTGATTCCAAGTCTCAGAGCTACCACTCCATAAATGGCCATAAATGAAAGAATAGTTAACCTCTGTTAAACATACTTTCTAAAGAGTAAAGTTATTTGTGCTTAGAAATAATTAACAAATACAACCTGCAAAATCCACTCAAGCATAGTAAAGCAAGTAATGAAAGTAAATGTAATTGGTTACTTTCCATAAGTGAGTGAATGAAATGATGGGCAAACAATTTTCTTGTTTTGTTTTTCTTAATCAGCAAGTGGATTTCTCTTTGTATATCACGGTATAATGATCCAGTGTATTAGCTATGATGGCCTTGATCCCGCCTCTTCTCTGCAGTGACTGCAGGTTTCTGCTGTTCGTTGGGAACCTGCACAATGGAAGACGCAGCAGAAATACCAAGTGTAGTGGTAGCATCGACAGTTTGTTGTTTAAAACAAAAAAAAAAAAAGAGATGGTACTGTACATCACTGCTCACAATTTGAAGAAATATTCAGTTTGTAGGCCATAAGACAAAATGGATTAATTTTGCAGTGTAAACTGCACCTCAAATACTGTTAAGTTACCTGCACACAAGAACTCTTTCTTAAATTTACAAAAACACTTGGAAGTAAGTTGATTTTTTCAAAACTTGTGGGGTGTTCAAAATACAATATAAATGATTAAAAAATTTTAATTGCACTGAAAAATAGCACAACTGATAACCACTTCTTGTTACGAGCATAGCTTTGCCCAGTTGTCCAAAACAATAAGCTAGTACTACAGGTGGCATAATTTTTCAAAAGATGTCCCCATTCATTGTACATTTAACAAGGGATTTTTTTTAATTTTAAGTATACAGACGACACACACATCTTGTAATTGTGTAAACACACATTTCACTTGAAAAACAATTAACAAAAAATAAGTAGTTCTTAATTGTCACCCGTAAACTTCTGTAGCACCTTCCTTAATGTTTTTTTTTTTTTTTTTTTCATGTAATCTAACTGGACCCATTTCAATTTGCTTACAAAGCAAATAGATCCATGGAGGATGCTGTGGCCACAGCCCTTCATGCTGCCCTGACCCACCTGGAGCAGCATGGGAGTTACGCCAGATTGCTCTTTGTAGACTTCAGCTCGGCGTTTAACACAACGACTGGTGTCCAAACTGGCAGATCTGGGACTTCCATCACTCACCTGCAGTTGGATGCTGGACTTACTGTCTGGTCGATCCCAGAGGGTCAGGCTGGGTCTCCACACATCCACTGCTCTCAGCCTCAACACTGGGACGCCGCATGGTTGTGTGCTCAGCCCGCTCCACTACACCCTCTACACATATGACTGTGTCCCCACTCACCATAGCAACAAGATTATAAAGTTTGCGGATGACACGACGGTGGTCGGACTCATCTCAGGCAAGGAGGGTGAGCTGGCATACAGGGACGAGGTGGAGCGGCTGTCAGAGTGGTGCATAGTCAATAACCTGCTCCTCAACACCACAAAAACGAAGGAGCTTGTTATTGACTTTAGAAAAAACAAAACTGACATCCAGCCACTCATCATTGACGGGGCCTGTGTGGAGAGGGTCCCGGTGTTCAGGTTTCTGGGCATTGAGCTGGAGGATGACCTGACCTGGAGCTGCTGAAGAAGGCGCAGTAGAGACTGTATTTTCTGAGAATCCTCAGATTTTTAACTCTTATGCCTCACACAGTCGACTGTACCTTCAATTTCGTTGTTCCTTTGTAAAAGTGACAATGACAATAAAGATTTATCTAACATTCATGTAATTTAGCTTATTAACACTAGAATCTCTGAAGCCTACAAAAAAACTCATAATCTCAGGGCACCTTAAATTCCTTTGCACCTCTCCATTAGCGTCTTTTGTTTTGTAAATGTGCCAATCAGCACAAGCAGCAAGCAGCCTGCTATCCCATCCTCCCCCCTTGACGGAGTTCAACTTGAGCAAAAAGTTCTTCCTACTCAAGGCTCCTTATCTGCGTGTGAGGTGCCTGGAGCTGTATTGGGTAAATAATACATTATATTGTTATTTGGAATACATGCATTTCATGTGTGTTCTTTGTCTACAAAGATCTGGGTAAGTGTAGGATGAAAGGAAATGTGAGGCAAGAAATGCTGAACACATACCTAAAGCAGAAACTTTTTCCATGTTATACTAATAATGATGTGAAGTGTATAATGTGTGAAGACTTTAGTCCAAATATCAAATAAACACATGTACTTTTATTCAATAATATAAAAAAAATCATTCAATTTACATGTTGCTGTCAGTGAGTTACAAATCCAAGCTCAAATGTCAATCAACAGAAAGTTGATATGTATTCTTGGATGGTGTAGAGTTAAGAACTGCTGCTTTATAACTGAAAGGTTGCCGGTTCGAGTCCTGGCGCTCCAAGTTTTGAGTTGTGAGCTGCTATTCTTATTATTACTATAATAAAAACATACATTTGATTTGAGTCTGTAACACCCAGTGTAAATTTGCCTACTTGTAAAAGTTAGCTGTTTTTTTTTTATTCAGTTTTAGTCTCTCAGTGACGTTCATGTACCTTGCTATTTAGAGATAATATTTTAAACATGACTTAAGTTTTACAAATTTGCTTCTTTATTCTGGTTCTATGCAGATTGTAATTGCCTAATGTCAACATGATTCAAAAGCCTTTTGTCTGCTAATGCACTTGATTTGCAAAACTGTTTTTCTTTACTATAGACTTTCCTGTTTCAAATTATACTTTTAATGAAAACTACATTTTGCATTGTCTGCTGATATTTAGAGATAACTTTGATTACTTGCTCACCATGCATTTCTTGTCATGTAATTTCTTGCATCTTTTAGTTTTTGAAATATATTTCTTACTTAAGTGATGTGTTCAGTAACTTTTAATAACAAACTAAATAATATAGCAGCCTTATTGTTTTCAAATTGCAATTAGTATAGTGCACATATAGTAATAATAATATATTGACTTGTTCTCAGTTTAAATCTCATTTTGGGGAGAGAGAATATGAGACACTGCAGTTAATGAAGGGCTCAGATTCCTAGAAGTTGACAATATTAAATAGTTTAAAACAACTGCCACTGCTGTGCAGTTTATATGGATTTTGGTTTACAATTCAAAACGTTTCCATAAGTTGAAATCCAAATAACATGGGATACTTCTGTCATATTTGTTTTATGTTTGGAATTCTACCATTTAATTATTTAATAGAAAAATTGACAGTTGCAGTTTTGCATGTAAGGTTTTCTACTGAGTTCATCCACAGTACATGAAAACAGTTTTTTTAATATATTAAAAAAAACAAGATCTAAATAAAGAACATAGCAGCCTTATTACATTCAGATTTTAATTATCATTGTAAACTTCTAGCAGTAAAAACAAATGGTTTGCTTCCATAATTTTAAATCTCATTCCAATGGAAAGGAGTACAATGTGCTTTGCAAATGATAATGAGCCTCTTTTGACATATATGTACAATAAAAACTTGAATATGAATATGGCTGTGGTGTTCTTTGTTTAGATTTTCTAGGATTTTTTTTTTTTGCATTTCATAGACTTACAGGCATTTTTTTTAATTTGACATATAAAGTACAATACACCCTTTACTATGCACACTATTTATTTGAATATTTATCTTATTGCTATGTAGATTTGTTTATACCTTCCAATGCACAGCATGATTTGAGAATATTTTCTAATTGATTTTTTTCTAAAGTAACTAAATTTTACTTTAGTAATTTTTCTGTCTGCTTTTTTAATTTTACTTGAGCAAGTTTTTGTGTATGTAGTAATACTTCTACCTATGTAATTTTTTTTAGTACTTTTTAAGTACTTTAGTACTTATGTTAAAGAAAAATAAGAGTCAAGAATATTCTGACATTAAGCAGATCTTAAAAGTACCTCTGTGTAAAGGTGCACTATTAAACTACTTTTGCCTCTCCGTGGCACTGTACAAACACCTTCAGCAAATGTGTGTTAAAACATGTTGAATTTTTATTATATCTTCTCTCCCTTTAGTTAAAGATGGAAATACAGCTGGAAATACTTTATCCAAAAAAGGAGACATAACCTACTTCAAAACAATGAGTGACCTAGACTCTCAGCCTGTCTTATTTATCCCTGATGTCCACTTTGGTAATCTGCAAAGGTCTGGACAGGTACAGAATGGTCTAAAATGGTTATTAACATAAGGTATTTGTTGTTCTAGAAAGTTCTTCTGAAATACTGGAAGAACTAATGAGTTGTTTACTTTATTTAATTGCAGGTTTTTGCTTTCAACACCGATGACATGGAAAGAGAAGGGTACAGTTTCTCATTATAACAGTATTAAGCTAGAAATGTGTATAATGATGATAAATTAATTCCGCTCTTAAAAGTCCTTATGCAATGTTTCTGAAACTTGTAACAGATGATAGGATTTGAAAAAAAGAATACAATAATTAATAATATAAATGTATAACTTCAGCACATTAATAGTATTAACAGAAAATGCATTGTCAGCCTTGACTTCTAATATATATTTTAGTTAAATGAAATTAAATCCTAACAACCAGCTGATATTTTTTTTTAGCAGCATATTGGTGAAAAGAATGTTCAGAACATCTGATGATGACTTCTGCCCTCAACCCCCAAAGCAAATTAAAGAGGAAACTCGAAAACGAGGTATTGAACATTATAACTGAATAAGTGAGTTTTATTTTTATAATGCAGACTTGCACCTCTAAGCTCAACCTATCATGTACTATCATAAATACACATATCCACCAGTCCACATTCAAACATGTTTAATCCACAGTTAATTTTGAGCAGCTGGTGGCTAGTGGTATAGGCCTCATAATACATGTGAGTTATAAGAATTGGTTGATTGGTGGTAATCAATCAATTATCAGTTTTTCCTTTGACAGTAAATAATTATATAATTTGATATGGCTTCTACTTTATTTTCCTTTATTATCAGATGAAGTAGAGAGTCAATCAAAATGTTGGTAAATCTTCTGTTTAACCATTCATTTTACTGGTCATCCAGGGGTGCAAGTGGCTTTCTTCTAATCTGCTGCATTAGTATGCCTTGTGTGCCCCAAAAACCAAGCTAAATGGTACAATGCCTAATTTGTCCTATAATATCCAACCCTGAATGGTCATTCTACCCATCAAAAGGCACACTCACATAGCCACTGGACCAATTGCGAGTCGCCAGTTAATCTCATATACAGGTCTTTTGGGATGCCTGAATGAAAATAAGAGTACATAAGGAAAAATCCATTCAGGCAAGAGAAGAGCATGTAAACTCCAGACAGATAGTAGGCCAAGATTTATGCCAACTTTCATGGAATGTTGAGACAGCAATGCTCAACATCATGCCACCATATTGTTCCCATTTCATATGCAGTATAGATAAAACAAAAAAAAATACAACAAAAAACACAAACATTGCTGAAAAAAGATGCCAAGTGATATGTGCATAGACTGTTTTAAAGACTAATCACTGGTATACAGTGATTTTTGGTGCCAACGTTGTCTGAACGGTTTTATATTAAGTTTATGGTGCTGATTAAGAATATGACTTTGGTTTTGCCAGACTGGCTCTAGTTTCTGAGATATTTAATAGTTAATTAACACAACACGTTTGAAAAGCATTCAGAATTGCAAGAATATTTTTATTTTAGTTACAACTAGTAAGTAAACAGTCTAACATCATACAAAAAAGAAATTTAAAAATATCTAACAGTGACAGGAAAAAAGTTATGTATGATTTGATTAATTAATGCAATATTAATTAGTTATTAATTGTTATTAATGTCAGTGATTCAAAAAACACTGTTTATGCGATTTCCTTTTATGTGTGTCATCAGGATAATCACGTTGGAGACTCCAACAGTAGTCTGCCATCATGTGTATGTCCCATCTGCCTTGATATCTCTCCTCCATCACCTTCATATCCTGGTGGAACCTCTCGCCTTGTTCCTCGCTGAAGTCTCCAAGGTTTTGTGGAAATCTGTTTAAATGGCTATGAAGATAGTGCATCTTTATGCTCATATTAACTCCCAAATTTCTGAAGTTAGAAAGCGTATCTTGCACCAATTCTTCATAATTGTCTGCTCTGTGATTACCCAAGTAGTTCTTCACAACAGAGACAAAACTCTTCCAGGCCGAAGCCTCAGTGTCATTCATGCATTTGGTGAAATTGGAATCGTTCATGAGTTTACGAATCTGAGGACCATCAAAGATTCCAGCTTTTAGTTTTTCCATGCTCAGTTCAGGGAATGATCTACAAATGTACTTGAAGCAATTACCCGTTTTGTCCAAAGCCCTAACAAATTGCTTCATCAATCCTAGCTTAATATGAAGCAGTGGGAGAATGATTTTGTTCTTGTCCACCAGCGGCTTGTTGATGATATTCGCAGCGCCAACAATAATTTCTTCCCTTTTAGGCCATGACACTTTTGTCCAATGATCTTGCTTTGCCCTGCTATCCCAGAGGCACATGGGTATTTTGTGTATCCAGATTGCTGTCCAAGCAAGAAGTTTACCATCTTCAGATCAACACAAATCGACCACTGATGTTCATGATAACGGATTTTCTGTAATACGGTTTTTACATTTTCATATTCTTCTTTAAGTTTTGTTGAGTGAGCAATGGGAAGAGACGCACAACGGTTACTATTGTGCAAGAGAACACATTTCAAGCTTCTAATGGAGCTGTCTATAAAAAGCCGACAGTCTTCTGGTCGATATTCTGTTAGTCCCATTTGAAATACAATTCCTGGGATATCATTGCAGTATACAAGTTCTTCCTCTTGGTTGAAATATGGGAGAAGCCTTTCTTCTCTTGTCTGATAGGCTGTAATTTTAACTTACACCTTTATAAGATTTTGTTCATTAAGTCCAGACGCTAAAAGTTCATATGCTTGCTTGGACAGATGAAAGTCTCGAATCAGGTCATTGAGTTCTTTTTGGCTTAATGGTTGAGGCGTCGAAGAGCTTCCCTCAAATTCACTTCCACTGCTACTACCTGCCATACGCTCCAATCCCTGCCTCTCTTCAGAGTCTGACAGTGGCTGGTTTGGTAGTCTGGTAAACACTGGTATGGGAACGTCATTGCCATGTGGAATAGGTCGTCTTGCTGATTCCAGATCAGGATAATCCCACCGAGCTTTCTTGTAATGATTAAAGCCTTTAATCTTTACAACACAAAAATAACAATTGTCATGGTGGTTTTTCGGTATCTTTTCGGTTCTCTCCATACCATTGGCACACCAAAGTTTAAACTTTTTCTTTCACCTTTTGTCCACTGTCGTAGGTGCTCCACACATGTTTTGCAAACCATATGTGCAGCCCAAGACTTATTGTGGTCTCCAAGCTGTACTCCAAAATAAGACAGGTATACTCAATGCACAAAGTATGTGATATTTCTTCTTTGTTTTTCAACCATGTACTTTCCACAGATGTAGCAGAAAACATCAGGATTGTTGATGCAGGTTCTTCTTGATGAAGTCATAATTTTTACATGTATTTATATACTTAAGACAGAACTTTTTGGGTATAAACCAAGACTGGGTTGACAAACTTATACTGTAGCCGATTTCTTTCCTCTGCAAATTCACAGTTGAATTCTGGCTTCAAAAAGTCGCTTTTATAGCATTGTAGGCCTACAAATTGAAATACAAAATAATTATATGGGATATTTCATTACCTAAGACATTGTTAAATAGTCAAAAGACAGACCAAAAGCTATTGCATTTGTTATCACACACAAGTTGCATTGGGGGAATGCATTATTTTCATGGATGTCCATTATCTCAAAAACTAGAACCAATTCAGCAAAAGTAATGGGATTTTTGAATTCAGCACCCACAAAATACTCTAAATCCATTCAAAAAACCTTGGCACCTGAAAGAAATTTTTTTTTTGTAGTCCTGTGATTCTTTTGAAGTTTATTAATTAGAAGGAAATATTGACTTCTTCAAACTCAAAACTTGATAAATGTTTACATGTAATATTTACTTATTTCTGGGCATCCATGATGTCATCATGCAAGCTGCCTATCTCAACAATACAAAAAGAATTCAAATAATTAATACAGTATATGTGCAAGAATTGTGTATATCCAATAGTATGCAGAACTTTCCGTGTCTATCATGCTATTAAAGATATGGTGAAGGAAGTTCAGTCCACGTTTTACAGTTAATGGATATATTAGATTCATTTTTGAAGAAAGACCAGTATTTGATAAAAATCCTACTATGAGGTACAAAGGTTTTCATATTTTTGACTATTTATTTCGTCTTTAGAGAAATTCCATTTTTTCCAAAGTAAATCATACATATGCTGTTTTTTTTCCATTGTTAATCATGTCCCAAACAAATGAAAAATACTGTCTAAAAAAATAAACCTTAATGTTAATATTTTTCTGCAGTGCTTCTGTATGTACGTAAGGAATTGGACGAAGTGTTTGATGCACTAATGTTAAAATCGCCAACTGTGAAGGGGCTTATGGATGCTGTAAGTTATCATTTCTTTTAGATTAGACCAATATTGTATGACTTTCTGGATAAAATGATCAACAAAACCAAATCTGTTTAAGGTTCCGTCATGTGCTTTCCAAATAAAGAAGTGGGATTAATGACATTGAAGAGGGTGCAGAGAAGAGATTTAGATTTGAAACTATACCTTTGCAGCATGAGAAAAAAAATACTGTAAACAGATCTATGAGAAAGTATTTCAAATTATAAAAAGAGAGTATTGCGATCTAGAATTTAAGTTTTGCAAACACTTGCCAGGCTGCAGGACCTCTTAGATAGATTTAACATAAAAATGAAGTATCGGAATAGCTCTTACACTAATCTAGGATGTTCCTGTTAGAGTAGTTTGTAATTTCATATCCATAACCTTATCACTGGTAGTTATTTGAAATGTATGTAAAATATAAAGTTGTGAGCATTCATTGATTTGACCAAAAAAAGTCAAAGCAAACTGACCTTATCTAAGGTTAATTGTTCAGAGTTAATTATTTTGGAAAATAATGGAAGACAGTGAATGTAACACTGGAAAACAAATATTTTGTTTTGTAAATAGTTTTGGGTGTATGTTTTGGATTTTGACCTACTGATCAGAAAAATCATCGATATTTTAAGTCTACTAATATGTTGCCCACAAAATAAGCTTTTTTGCTTAATCCAGACATTCCCAGGAACTGTTAGAGAAAAATCTTGATCCTTGGTTTACTTCAGCACTCATACATAAAAGGTTGTTTAGACTCCAGCAATATACTGTGTAAGCATAAGTAATTTATTTAACCAAGAGTTCAAGAAGTCACTTTTGCATTATAATCACAGTTGTGCTAACAATCCTTTGCTCAGACAAAGACTTTATAGTTATGAATATACAAAATCATCCTTAACATATACCTGATAACATGCTAATCTAAAATAGATAGTTATGGGATATTAGATCGTCCTGTCTTAGGTTGTTACATGAAGAGATACATGATGCTTTACTTCAAGTTCAGAGGCTACCTTGGGGTCTGCATACAAGAATGATTTCATCTTGTATAAAGAATATACACAAAAGACAATACAAATAAAAAGCTGTTACAGCATGAACTCGGTGCAGGTTGCACAATATGCAGTGGATATGCTAAAGCTGAGGCATGCCTGGGAGTGCTTAGTTAATATGGATGCTGGCAGTATAAGCTATAACAGTGGCTAGTAAAAACAGATCCATTTTGATTACGTTGGTATCAGTTTGTGCATATGCAGATACACATATTCTATGGGCAGTGTGTGTACTTAGTATTTATTGTGTAGACTTTCATTTGTTAAAGTAGAAATGTCTTGCCAATTCTGCAAAAGCCTTCATGCATTTTGTTACACTTGTGACAAGTATAGGTTGAATCCTCAAAGATACAGCATGACAGCACTTTCTAAGAAAGGGTATGATCTCTTGTAAAGTTGAAAATATTTAAAAATTGTAAAATCTCTTGGATTGAAAACTTCAAGATAAACCATGAGCTCCTCATATTTGTTAGTAAAAATAAGAAATCTATTGAACACTCCAACATCCCTTCAGACCAGTGCCGCATGATGAATGTCTGCCATTACTGAAGCCACCAGAGACATAGAGCCTGGATGAGACAGATGAAGATGCCACAATACACGGTGAAAACTACAGTGATCCAGTTTTTGAACCATTTGTCTGGTAGGCCTCATCAGATAACACGCTCAAAATGAATTGGTTAGAGACTTAAGTTTGTGAAAAGCAAAACTACTGTTGCCACATGTGAAAATTAATGTCTTTTGGACCTACCAAGAGAATTTGCCAAATTTATTTGCACAGGATGACAACCTTCTGTTTCTGCTCTGACACTGATGGGCTGTTTATGGCTTAATGCTGTGAGCATGAGCCACAACAATGGTGTCTTTTTATTGATTCGTTACTTTTAAGCCTGAAAGCTATCTTGTTACACAACAGCAGTGTCCACCCTTCAATACCCATTGGCTCTGCAATAAGCATGAAAGAGACCTACAAAAGCATGGAACTGTTGTTGAAACATACAGGGCATAGTACAACTACAACTGGAACATCTAGGGTGATCAGAAGTAGTGGAACTGCTACTGAGAATGCAGCTCGGGCATACCAAGTACTGTTGTTTCATTTGTGAGTGGGATAGCCGGGCTAAAGCATCACATTAAGAATTGCCTGCTGTGTGTGCATTTGGCTCCAGGCAAGAAAAGTGTTAAACATAAACCACTTGTTGAGCCAATAAAACTATTTTTGCAGCCACGTCATATGAAGTTGGACTGATGAAAATTTTTGCAAAAAGTGATGAACAAGGAATGCAAAAAATGTAATTATATGAGACAGATGTTTCTATGAGTAAATGATGCCAAGGTTATTTTTTTTATCTACAAATCAGACACATCATCAATGACCAGCAATTCAAACATTTGCTATTGGGGCCGAGAGGAAATCACATAGAAGGCTTTCAAGTATGCTGCTGAAAATTTTTTTGGCAATCATAGCACCAAACTACATCCAGCTGGTTGACAACATGCTTAAAATATACAAAACCATGAAGGGCAACATGTCACTAATGATTAATTTTCTGAATTCAGATTTGACAGTTCCTTGCTAATATTGATGCAGTCAGTGTCAAACATGGTGAAAGGTTTCAGCAGGACATTGTAACAATAATAAAGCAATTTCAGAGAAAGTGTAATCCATCAATGCTGGTCAAATGTTGTTGGACACCGAAATGAGAAGCGTCAGATGCTGTATATAAATGAAAATCAGCAGAAAAACATTTTTGTTTCAAGTGATGAAATGCAATGCTTTATTTTACAGACTTACATTATGATATTATGATTTATATTGAGATGCTGCCCTTCTACTAAATATATCTGTTTTATAAGATCATATAGATTTATTTTTTGTTACTTATTCATTAATATTTGCCTAATCTTATTTGTTTTTATTTTTCTTGTAACTTTCCCTTTGACATCTTATAAAGCACTTTGAGCTACATTGTTTATATGAAAATTTTCTATACAAATAAATACTCTTGTCAGCATCATTAAGCTAGTAAACACACTAAAATTAACAAAAGTTCATTTTATATTTCTCCTATTTCCTATGTGATAGAATCAATTTGAAATTATATTGTTAGTTTTCCTTCCAGTAAAAGGAGACATACTTTTGAGTCCCAGAGAAATGTTACACTAGCAATGTAATTTTGAAATGCATTAAACTTGTCTTTTTCAATTTGTTTATGCACAGACCTGGCCCTGCAATGGACTGACATCCCATCCACGGTTGGATCCTTCCATGTTAATTAGATAAACAGACAAATAAATGGTGGCTACTTCATTTTATATGTTTGAAAATTGATTTGATAAATACCAATTTGCTCTGGTCATAGAAGATGCCTTCTTCTAGGCAGCTGGTTTTTGTATAGCTGATGAGCCAGAAGGGGCGTAACTACTTGCCCTCACTGGGCAGTTTTTCAATGAAAAGGAGAACAGTGCCCCCTCTTGCCCCGGTGGGTTATTGCATATCTTGATCATGCCTATGAGGAGATTTTTCGATAGACACATGACACAGCCCTCACACAAGTTTGGCCCTGGGGTCTGGGTGGGATGAAGCGAGTAGATTTTGCTGAGAGATCATTGGCCTAGGGGAGGGCATCTGCATTAGTGTGGAGGTACCCCTGCCAATGGAACACTGAATTTCTTTGTAGGGCTGGAAGCGCAGGAACCAGTAGGTGATGCTGGGGTTCGAGTAATGATGGGGGCAGTGCCACTGCAGGGGGACATGGTCTGGAACTGACATCAACAACATTTATTTCTATAGCACATTTTCATACAAATGATGTAGCTCAAAGTGCTTTATAAGATGAAGAAAGAAAAATATAAAATAAGTTTAGGCAATACTAAGTAACAAAGAATAAAGTACGATCAGATGGCTAGGAGGACAGAAAAAACAAACAAAACAAAAAAAAACCCAGAGGGCAAGAGAAGAAAATCTGCACGGTTTCTGAGGCCATGAGGCTGCCCAGCCCCCACTGGGCATTCTACCTAACCCAAATAATCTAAATCAGTCCTCATGGTTTTCAGGTTTCACGCGGAAGAATTAGATGATGATGGTCATGTGGACATCTGGCCTTCAATCCATCAATGTAGGGACTGCATGGTGCCTTGATCAGGTGGCGGTGACGCAGATTGCTACCACAGAAAACCAGAAAAAAAAAAACAGCAGAGAAAGTAGGGGTTACGGAGCCATGATAAAAATGATAATTAAATGCATATACAGAATGTCAGGGTTACACTAAAATGAAGCTATAAGTAAGCCATATTAAAATAATGGGTTTTTAGCAGTTTTTTCTTTAAAAGTGCTCCACTGTATTAACCTTCTGAATTTCTATTAGTGAGCTATTCCAGATTTTGGGTGCATAACAGCAAAAGGCTGTTTGAAGATCAAAGGTTATGATTTGGAGTAAAAGGTGAGAGGCATTCCGAAATATAGGATGGAGCGAGATTATTTCTGGCTTTGTAAACCATAAGCAGTATTTAAAGTCAATTCTAAATGGCACAGGTAACCAGTGTAGTGACATCAAAACTGGGGTGATGTGCTCGGATTTTCTTTTCCTAGTTAAGATTCTGGTAGCTGTATTCTGTACTAGTTGCAATCAATTGATGTTTTTTGTAGGCAGTCCTGAGAGGAGTGCATTACAGTAATCTAGTTGACTACAAGCAAAAGAGTAAACTCATTTTTCAGCATTTTGTAAAGTCATAAGAGATCTAACTTTTGCTGTTTCTTAAGTAAAAAGATGCTGTCCTAGTGATCTGATTAATATGTGTTTTAAAATTTAGGTCAGAGTCAATAATTACCCCTAAATTCTTTACCTCTGTCTTGACATTTAAGCCTAATGGATCGAGTTTATTTCTAATATCCTCGTTATATCAATTTTTCCAATCACTAAGATTTCTGTTTTCTCCTTATTTAGTTTGAGAAAATTACTACTCATCCACTCAGAAACACAAGTAAAACATGGGTCAGTGAACCAAAAGAGTTAGGGTCATCAGGCACTATTGATAAATACAGTTGTGTGTCGTCAGCATAGCTGTAGTAGCTCACATTATGCCTTGAGATAATCTGACTTTATGGAAGCATGTAGATCAAAAAAGAGATGCTATAGGTTTCTTGCAGATTGCAAATCCTGTTTTCATCTAGGATTTCCCAGTATTTTTCTGAATTTTATCATTTACCATCATAATTTCTAAGGGCTTGTTGCACAGATGTATCCTCATATCATGATGCTACCAACACCGTGCTTCATGTTAAAGATGTGTTTCTGATAATGTGTTGTGTCTGGTTTACTCCAAACATGGTGTTTAGTCTGATGGCCAAAATGCTCAATTTTGATGTCATGATAACAGCAACAACAACATTAATGTCTGTAGCACATGTTCATACCAAGGATGTAGCTCAAACTGCTTTTCAAAATCTCAAAGAAATAGTTACAAGCGAAGAAAAAAAGAATAATAAAAATGAATAAATAGCCGGTCAGAACAGGTTGAGGAGCATGCACTGGTACGTCCTCCGGAAATGACCCTCTTTCTGCCATAGCTAGGTTTGGGCATTCCCTTCGCCTTGTCCAGCCACTCGGGTCCTCAACAATGAGGATCCTGTGAGCCAGATCACCCTCGGGGAAACACGCCACATGGCCGTAGTGCCATAACTGACACTCCCTCACAATGTAGGTAATGTGCCTCATTCAGGACTCCATGACTCCACTCATTTGGCACAAAGTCAAACCAGCGGTACCCAAGGATTCTCAGAAGAGAGGCAGTACTAAAGGAATCCAGTCTTCGTCATAGGTCACTGGATAGTTTCCATGTCTCACAACTATAGAGTCCTGGTGCTTCTTGTCTTGCTATAAAGACTTGGACCTTCGCCTTTTGCATAGATATCAGGAGCACAACACACCCTTTTCCAGCGACCTCATGACTCCCCATGCTCTCCTTATCCATCAACTGACTTCATTGAAGAGTCACCAGAGACATGAATGTTGCTGCCGAATTAAGTAAACCTCTCAGCAAGGTCGGCACTCTCTCCACAGACTGACACACTGTTGATGGCTGTGCCTAAGAGGTCATTAAAGGCCTGGATGCTGTTTTTTTATCCAGGACACTCGCAAGCCCAGACACTCAGACTCCTTGCTCAGTCTCTTGAGAACCCCAATCAGGTCCTCCATTGACTCCGCGAAGATCACAGCATTGTTGGCAAAGTCAAGATCTGTAAATCTTTCTTCACCAACAGATGCCCCACAGCCACTGGATCCCACGACCTTGCCCAACACCCAGTCCAGGCAAGCATTGAACAGAAGTAGGAGCAAAAACACACCCCTGACAAGCCCCAGAATGAACTGGGAAAAACATAGAGGTTCTGCCTCCACTCTGCACAGCACTCACAGTACCAATGCACAGGTGGGCTACGACATTCAGCTACCTTTAGGGGATCCCACGAAGTATCAGGATGTCCCACAGGGCAGCGCAATCAACTGAGTTGAAAGCTTTGCGAAAATTGATAAAGGGTGCAAATAAACTCTGCCGATATTTGTGTTTAAATAACACCAAAAAAAATGCACACATACATATGATAGATATGTAATTAATAGAGAAATTGGGTCATTATATATTGAAATCCGTTTTAATGTCTCTAAAGATGAGTCTGATGATGTCAGATGTCTAGGGAGGACAGAAAAAAATTAAAAAAAAAAAAAAAAAAAAAAGGGTTCCAAGACCAAAAGCCCACCCAGCCCTCACTAGGTATTCTGCCTAATCAGCGTATTCTTCCTGCTGACTTTAGAGTCTCCAGTGTGCTTTGTGGCAAATTCTATCTGATATATTCATTATTTTTAAACCGTGGTATTATCTTTGCCATCTATCCCATAAAGCTTAGATTTATGAAGCACCAAGGCAACAGTTGTTTAATGCACAGTCTCTCCAATCTCTTCCACTTTAGATTAGAACACATTTAAAATTATCAAAGATCTCTTGGTGACCTTCCTCACCAGTTGTCTTCTTGCACAATCACTTAGTTTTTATTGATGGCCCACTTTAGTAAGATTTTCAGCTGTGCCACACCATTTCCTTTTCTTAAAGATTGATTGATTGTATAGTGCTTCGCAAGAGAAGAAAGCATGCCAGGCAATGCTTTCTTAAAGCAGGAATAAGATAGAATGCATTATTTACAACAACACTATAACAACAATCACACCTCATGACATCATCACCCTACTCATTCCCAAAAGGAACTGTGTGAATTGTACTCTTAAATTATTGTGGCACCTCCAGCCGGAAACCGCCTGACCCGCACCCCCCAAATACCAATTCACAAGCACAGGCATTATTAACTTGGTCAGGGTACTCAATGTGCACCAGGTCCGGACACGTACAGGCAGGTTTCGGATCAGAGATGGAGCACTTGCATCCATAGGCTCAAGAGACACGGGTGCATTGACAGTAGCAAGGGCCAGATCTCTGCTGGGTAGCAGGTCAGAGGTGAACTCTATGTCATATCCATGTGAATGGGCTTGAGGTGTTCAATAAAAATTGTCATTTTCTATCCATATCAAGTATAACCGTCTTTCTCGTGAATATTAGCATTCTGGCACATTACACAACCCGCTGTTTGGCAAAGAGCATGTTTTTTGAGACTCTGTTTCACAAACTTGTTTGCCCCTATAAGTTGGGATGCCCTTTTGTCCTGGAAGTAGTAAGGTATGGATGACCAATGCTGGTGCCATCCTACTGTATGTCTGACAACTGTATGCTGGTTTCTGCTTAGTTGAGTGCTTGGACTTTCAGTACTAATGTGGACGGTGGCAACTGTGAGCTGGGAAAGGTAGTCAGTTATCACATTATTGTTACCCTTGACGTGTCAGATGTCCATGGTAAATTTCGAGGCTAGGTGTCACTGCCGCCGTGTGGACCAAGGTTCTATTACCATGGACGTGGCACCGATAAAGGGGTTGTGGGCAACAAACACAGTAAATGGCCTACCTTTAAACAAGAAATGGAAATGCCGGATGGCCAGATACATTCTCAGTAGCTCGAAGTTAAAGATGCTGTACTTTTTCTCATTGGGTCATTACCGTCTGCTGAAAAACGCTGATGGCTACCAAGCATCATCCACCCACTATTCAAGAACCACTCCAACTGCATTATCCATCAGATGTAAGGGCAAGTTAAGAATTGAGTAGCAAGTGCTCAAGCATGCTTGCTTTCTTCATGGAATGTTTGGTGTCTGTGAATGCCTCATCCATTTCTTGGAGCCACATGACAGGGTGTTTCAAAGTTTGGTCTAGAGTGCTTTGCATGCATGTTGCATAATTATGGCTGTTTGAGGAATGAAACCGTAGTAGAAATTTTCCTTCCCAAGAATACCTGAAGGACATGCACAGTGCTGTGTTGTGGAAAGTCAGTGACAGCAGAAACTTTGGAAGACAAAAGAATTGCACACTCATTGGTAATGCAATGTCCCAGAGAGTCTATAACAGGCACTTTGAATAGGCATTTTGCTGGATTGATAAGCAGCCCACGCAGGCTGAGACTTTCAAACAAGGCTTGGAGATGAGTGAGACCCTGAAGAAACTGGCAATTATTATGTTATCCAGGTAGACAAAATGAGAAATCCACATCGATGAGGATAGAGTCCATCAACTTTTGAAATGTGCTGAACAGTGTGTGCATGATTTGGAACAACCTAAAGGGGGTGATGACTTTTTTGGGAAAGTCCTCCAGATGCACAGGTACTTGGTCGTAGCTCCAAATTTGGTCAACTTTTGAAATAATTACTTTTCCAGGTAGCCACGCTAAGAAATCACGTATGTGTAAGACTGGGTAGCAGTTAGGGACTGTTTTGTCATTTAATTCATGGAAGTTGCCTCATGGCATAAATCCTCCACCTACTTTGAGCACCACATGGAGAGGTGATGCCTATTGGCTATTCAATTGGCACATGATTCCTAACCTTTCCATGTTTGCAAATGTTAGGAATAGATTTTAGGAGGTGAACATAAGTTTGTACTTAGCAGTTCAGTGGTAGAGATGTAGTATTCAAACCCTTGCTTAGTTTCTGCTGCTGAAAAAAGATTTTGCACATCTATATGAATTAATTGAGTGGGTGGTTGAATACACAAGTCATGGACATCATGTTGTACAAGGTGGAAGAGGCAAAGTCTTTTGCATCCACAAAGCAATGGTTTTTAACATCAACTAACAAGGCTTTTGTACACAAGAAACCTGCACCTAGCAGTGGTCTGGCCATGTTGGCCAAGATGAAATTCCAACCAAAGCGTCTTCTGCTGAAACATCAGGTAGTATGCCTTTTTCCATACGTTGAGATCGTTAGTGCCATTAGCATCCACCAGTATGGGCCCCTCTCTCCCCAAAGCCACATTGATTGGATGATGCAGGCGGCATGCTCAGCTGTCTGCCAGTATCGCACAAAGAGACAGCAGCCAGATTGAGCATCTGTAAAGAAGAGTAGGTGGCCTGCAGGGTCAGGTGAGATAGGGTTTATTGTTTCACGAGGGGTGTATTTATACAGTGGGCAGCATTTTTTTGCTTTCTAAACCAAAAAGGGTATGGTATAAAGACAGTCAAGGTGTTGGGTTTAAGGTTGATGGGGGAAGGGCAGGGCAAGTGCTAGTCTTACTAAATGGTCCGATGAAGGTTGTAGGAAGCAGGTAACTTTGTGAAGCAGATTGTGACCTGTCATAACCCAGCACATTAGCTAGAGCAGTACACTCTTGTTCTGGCATCTGCTGCAGAAACAAGATTTATGGCTGCCTACCAAAGCTAACATTAATGCAGAGGGTTTCGAGTCTCAATGGCCGGGAAATAATAGTAGTTTCAATGCCCACTATGACTCCATGAGGCCATACACCTCTTAAAGGTATGCGTTTAACTCTTTTAGGGCTAATTTTTTGTTTGTTTCTTTTCTCCCAGGGCTGAATATTTTTCCAAAAACTAACATTTTTTAAAAAAGAACACAAAGCAATTGTTTAACATATCAAATCAACAAAAAATATTTACTTTTGACAAATGTTACTGTCTTGCATGTTGTATGAGCCTGCATACTCTATGATTTCACATTCATATCACATACATTTTACACAGCAAAGTCTGATCTCGCTCAAAGCAGCCAATTTCAGTCATTGCCACATTGCACTCCTTACAATATGTGTTCCTTTGGTGCCTATTTTTCAATTGTCTGTTGCTGCACTTTCTAACATATATTGTTAGTGTGTACTGTAGAGAGACAAGTCACCCATTTGCCATCGTGCCATGCCACTGCCGCCAAGTTTTCTGCCTGCATGAAAACCGTATTGTCACCTCTTTTCATCTTCTGAAACTTTATGAATTTTATGTATGGCATTATAGCCTGGTTCACCCCATGGGATTTGCTTCTGTTTATTACAGAAGTGAATAAAACTTTGCAGCAGCACGTACCTAAGCCACCAGGGGACAAAACACGTTTGGACCAATGCTCCCTGAAGTTATATCACCAGTTCTGTCCCATCTCTATTTGTAATGCCACAGCGCGCTTCATCTCATCTTTCGTTGTGGGTTTCCACTTTGAAAAATGAGAATGCGATGCAAACGCAGCCCGCGATTCAAAAAAAATCGCTGCCTACCTGTTTGTGACGTCTGACAGTAGCTGAAAAGCAGCATGAGGAGAGAGCAGCCTGAAGTACAGCAGCTGGTGATCTGTCGTGTCCAACAGCAAGCCATACCGTCTTGTAAACTCCGGTAGCCAGATCGGCTCTCAACGGATCAATGTCTGTGTACTTATCCCATGCGAACCTTGCCGTAGATGCATCGGCTGCGCGAAGGCACTCAACTGGCAGCAGATCCGCTGGCGCGGCATCGGCTGGTGTCTGATCAGCTGATGCCTGCTTCTAACTCTCTTGCTCGATCTCCTGATCACTGCCAATAAAGTCCGATTCTGAAAAATCAAGAGTCTGACTCCGCGATAATGCGCAAAACATCGTCTTCCGAGTGTTTTCTTTTCTGCACTTGCTTCGCTGCCTTTTCACATGTCGGTGCCATCTTGCCTTTGTTTACATTTCGCAACTCACGCACACGCAATGTTTATTTGCCGAGTCACCGAGTCTAGCATTCCTCCAAGCACAGAGGGAATGCCTGTGTCGTGACAGTGAGATTTGTCGCCATTAACAGCTGATTGTCGCCCCCTATCCCTGGATGTCGACTTTTGTCGACATTCGCCTTCAACCCCTCCTGTCGACAAAAGTCGACATCCGCCCTAAAAGAGTTAAAGTCACTTATTCGTATTTGGAAAATTATCAGGCAGACTCACCACTCTAGGCACTGTAGATCTGTTGATCACTGCAACAACATAGTGGTATTTTGTGTCAGTTGCTGTCTAACAACACAAACCACACCACAGCTGCTTGTTTCCAAGACTCCAGCAATTTTAATGTAAGCACATTGGTAGACATGTCTAGTGGAACTCTGGAATTGTCCAAGCACCAGGTTAACCACCATTGTACTTTGTAAATGAAGAAAGCACACAAGGCAACACTGTCTTAAAGCAGAAAAAAAAAACTGAAGTGCTTTATTCAAAACAACACTCTACAACACAAGTTGCACAACATGAAATTATGACCTCGCTGCTTTTCAAATGGCAGTACTTGAAATGTGCTTTTAAAGTGGTGTGGCACCTCCAGCTGCTACAATTGGTTTCAACTTGGATATTGTTTTCGTATCCATCCCATGAATTGTGCTTTTAGTCACCTTTTCATGGAGTTGCTTGGAATGTTCCTTTTGTCTTCAGTATATAGGTTAGTTCACAAAACCGACTCATGAAGCATACATTAGAATTGACTAAGAGTGATTTATGTTATAGCACCTAGTAGCATGAATCAGACAAGAAAAGCTGAAGCTGTATTCTTATTATTAACTGGGAAAATTGCTTTGACCAGACAATTTTTGACTATGAAGGTCAGTAGCAACAAGACAGAATACATGTGTGTAAATGAGAGGGAGATCAGTGGAATGGTGAGGATGCAGGGAGTAGAGTTGGCGAAGGTGGATGAGTTTAAATACTTGGGATCAACAGTACACTGTAATGGGGATTGTGGAAGAGAGGTGAAAAAGAGAGTGCAGGCAGGGTAGAATGGGTGGAGAAGAGTGTCAGGAGTAATTTGTGACAGATGGCAAGAGTGAAAGGGAAGATCTACAGGACAGTAGTGAGACCAGGTATGTTATATGAGTTGGAGACGGTGGCACTGTATAAATGCAAAGAATCATCACTGACCAGAAAGCAGGAGACACAGCTGGAGGTAGCAGAGTTAAAGATGCTAAGATTTGCATTGGGTGTGACGAGGATGGACAGGATTAGAAATGAGTACATTAGAGGGTCAGCTCAAGTTGGACGGTTGGGAGACAAAGTCAGAGAGGTGAGATTGCATTGCTTTGGATATGAGCAGAGGAGAGATGCTGGGTATATTGGGAGAAGGATGCTAAGTATAGAGCTGCCAGGGAGGAGGAAAAGAGGAAGGCCTCAGCAAAGGTTTATGGATGTGGGTTGAGAGGACATGCAGGTGATGGGTGTAACAGAACAAGATGCAGAGGACAGAAAGATATGGAAGATGATCTGCTGTGGCAACCCCTAACGGGAGCAGCCAAAAGAAGATGATGTTGCTTTTACATTTGCCTGTAAATAGTGTGACACTCTGGCATTTATCACATTACTAGCTGTTCTACCTGCCTAATACAGGTTGAAATCTAAATAATCAAAGTAGACCTCAATGATAATGTTTGCAGGGCAGTGTGCCTGTCTGGTCCCTATGTCTCTGTTACATACCATTTGGTACAGAATTTGTAAAAGCTGTGCTAATGTTTGTGATGCACCATCTGTTGGATAGCAAAGACATAGCACCTGGACAGACACACACACAAACAGATACATAGACAATTGTCCTTTTGTTAAGGTGGATACTTGTAGGTTTGTTGCTTACCACAGCCGTTAACTCTCCTATTTTTAGATATCATGTATCTAGTGCACAAAAACATGCATTAAGTAATGACTGTAAAGTTCATAAAGACTCTTAAAAATCTTGCAGAATAACGATGTATTGTGAATGTATTAGAGCTACACATATTCCGTTGGGTGATGCATGACTTCCATTACATTTATTTTTCAAATTATTGCTTGACAAAGGCTTATCATAGTTAAAGTATAGTACCAACTGCTTGTTAAGTTGCAAGGGTTTCTAGTGGAGATTATCTTTCCACGGCTAGAAAAAGCATAGGCCTTTATCTATTGTTTTAATATACTTGTACTATTTTCACCAGCAGATGGCAATTAAAAGCACAAGTAGTATTAATACTCTTAAACAAAACTACATATTGTTAGGAAGTGCAAAAGGTTCAAAGGTGAAATGTACATTATAAATGCATATTCTGTAGAATGGGACACAAACTAGTTTCATGTCTAAATTACCCCAAATGTACCATGTGCAGAGACCTTTTGTTGGGCAGTGGAGAAGGGGCACTTACTGGAACGGTTTATTACATTAGATTAGGGTATCACAGGCACACACATTTGAAGCTGGTTGTACAATGTTTGCATGAGTGTGTGTTTATATTTAGCAGATGGTTTAGATGCAACTTCAGAAGCATTTTAGCATTCACAATTAGAAGTCTGAAAGGGAAGGAAATATAAGACCAATTCTACAACCTGTGACCTGACCACATGATGCTGGCAAATACCAAACCTGAGCCCAAAATTGCAGCAGAAACAAATGCATACACATGGAGACTTTTCTACTTAATATGAAGTGTGCTTAAAAAATAAATCTATAACATCTGTAAGATGTTTGTTTCACAAGCTACAGAGTGTAATGTACTGATCCTCTTGTACAGTTATGCATCCAGGCCTTCCACTTATTGTTCTGTTCTGGTCAGATCCATTTTGCCTTCTTCACTCATTACAGTGGTGGACATCTTTGCACAAAATCTTTTATTTTTTGTCCATTTATTAAGTGAAATAATCTTCATTTCACAAAATAACAAAAGACTGACATGTTCCATTTTGGCCACTTTGTATCCAGGAATTGAACTTTAGGAAAACCAGTATCTTGCACCCCCAGGGGAAAAGTAATAAAAATGTTAATTTCTATCAAAACCATGAGCATTTCTGAATGATTCCAAACTTTTGAACACTAGTTTATACTTCATAATATTTAATATCCTAAGGACCGGTTTGCCCCTTTTATAGGCCCCACTGGAGCTGGTGCTGAAGTTATACATTTGAATGATGGAATGCCATCTCATACATACCGCTGACTCACCAATGAAGCCATCCCCAGGCTGATGAAAATTGTCGGCTTGGTTACCGTATTTGTGTATATAGTATATGTGTATGTATATACTGTATAAGTATTATGTTGGTACTTCTGAGGACAAAAGAGTATTGGCAATAAATATATACAAGGGTTCAGATAAATTGGATTGAATATATTGGTAATGGTGCTTACAAGTTGCACCAACTTGGGGGTGAGTCTCTTATCAGTATGAACTGGCATTACAGCCCATATATGATTTAACACTAGAATCCCTGAAGCCTACGAAAAAAGTCATAATTCCGAGACACCTTAAATTCTTTTGCACCCCCTCATCAGCATCTTTGTTTTGCAAATGTGTGGATCAGCACTGGCAGAAAACAGCCTGCTCACTCATCCCCCAACTGAGGCAGCTAAAGTTAACTCAAATGCTGAAGTCCCTTTATCTGGCAGTGAGATGTTTGAAATTGTATAGGGTGAATAATATATTTTTATTTGGAATAAATACATTTCATGTGTGTTTCGTGTTTACAACGATCTGGGTTAATGTAGGATGACAGGAAATGCGAGGCAAAAATTGTTGAACACATAACTAAAACAGAAACTTTTTTCATCTTATAGTAAAAATGACAAAATGTCGACATGAAGTGTATGTGTGAAGACTGACTGAAGACGGTGTATGCTCCCAAAAAGAAGTCTGTCTGTATTCCCAGTATCATGCACCATAATGTGGAGATTGGGTAAGATCGGGGGAAAAAAAACCAACATGTTCAAATGACAAGTCAAGTTCAAATGACATAGAGCTTTCAAATAATAACGTTTTCATGCATGGATATCCATCCATCCATCCATCCATCCATCCATCCATCCATTGTCTCCCGCTTATCCGAGGTTGGGTCGCGGGGGCAGCAGCTTGAGCAGAGATGCCCAGACTTCCCTCTCCCCGGCCACTTCTTCTAGCTCTTCCGGGAGAATCCCAAGGCGTTCCCAGGCCAGTCGAGAGACATAGTCCCTCCAGCGTGTCCTGGGTCTTCCCCGGGGCCTCCTCCCGGTTGGACGTGCCCGGAACACCTCACCAGGGAGGCGTCCAGGAGGCATCCTGATCAGATGCCCGAGCCACCTCATCTGACTCCTCTCGATGCGGAGGAGCAGCGGCTCTACTCTGAGCCCCTCCTGGATGACTGAGCTTCTCACCCTATCTTTAAGGGAAAGCCCAGACACCCTGCGGAGGAAACTCATTTCAGCCGCTTGTATTCGCGATCTCGTTCTTTCGGTCACTACCCATAGCTCATGACCATAGGTGAGGGTAGGAACATAGATCGACTGGTAAATTTTTCACCACGACAGACCGATGCAATGCCCGCATTACTGCGGATGCCGCACCGATCCGCCTGTCGATCTCATGCTCCATTCTTCCCTCACTCGTGAACAAGACCCCGAGATACTTGAACTCCTCCACTTGGGGCAGGATCTCGCTACCAACCCTGAGAGGGCACTCCACCCTTTTCCGGCTGAGGACCATGGTCTCGGATTTGGAGGTGCTGATTCTCATCCCAGCCGCTTCACACTCGGCTGCGAACCGATCCAGAGACAGCTGAAGATCACGGCCTGATGAAGCAAACAGGACAACATCATCTGCAAAAAGCAGTGACCCAATCCTGAGCCCACCAAACTGGACCCCCTCAACACCCTGGCTGCGCCTAGAAATTCTGTCCATAAAAGATATGAACAGAATCGGTGACAAAGGGCAGCCCTGGCGGAGTCCAACTCTCACTGGAAACGGGTTTGACTTACTGCCGGCAATGCGGACCAAGCTCTGGCACCGATCGTACAGGGACTGAACAGCCCTTATCAGGGGGGCCGGTACCCCATACTCTCGGAGTACCCCCCACAGGATTCCCCGAGGGACACGGTCGAATGCCTTTTCTAAGTCCACAAAACACATGTAGACTGGTTGGGCAAACTCCCATGCACCCTCCAGGACCCTGCTAAGGGTATAGAGCTGGTCCACTGTTCCGCGACCAGGACGAAAACCACACTGTTCCTCCTGAATCCGAGGCTCGACTATCCGACGGACCCTCCTCTCCAGGACCCCTGAATAGACTTTTCCAGGGAGGCTGAGGAGTGTGATCCCTCTGTAGTTGGAACACACCCTCCGATCCCCCTTCTTAAAGAGGGGGACCACCACCCCGGTCTGCCAATCCAGAGGCACTGTCCCTGATGTCCATGCGATGTTGCAGAGGCGTGTCAGCCAAGACAGTCCTACAACATCCAGAGCCTTGAGGAACTCCGGGCGTATCTCATCCGCCCCCGGGGCCCTACCACCAAGGAGTTTTTTGACCACCTCGGTGACCTCAGTCCCAGAGATGGGGGAGCCCACCTCTGAGTCCCCAGGCTCTGCTTCCTCATTGGAAGGCATGTTAATGGGATTGAGGAGGTCTTCAAAGTATTCCCCCCACCGACCCACAACATCCCGAGTCGAGGTCAGCAGCGCACCATCCCCACCATATACAGTGTTGACAATGCACTGCTTCCCCTTCCTGAGACGCCGGATGGTGGACCAGAATCTCCTCGAAGCCGTCAGAAAGTCATTCTCCATGGCCTCCCCAAACTCCTCCCACGCCCGAGTTTTTGCCTCAGCAACCACCAAAGCCGCATTCCGCTTGGCCTGCCGGTACCTATCAGCTGCCTCCGGGGTCCCACAGGACAAAAGGGTCCTGTAGGACTCCTCCTTCAGCTTGACGGCATCCTTCACCGCCGGTGTCCACCAGCGGGTTCGGGGATTGCCGCCACGACAGACACCGACCACCTTACGGCCACAGCTCCGGTCAGCTGCCTCAACAATAGAGGCACGGAACATGGCCCATTCGGACTCAATGTCCCCCACCTCCCTTGGGATGTGGTCGAAGTTCTGCCGGAGGTGGGAGTTGAAGCTACTTCTGACAGGGGGCTCTGCCAGACGTTCCCAGCAGACCCTCACAACACGTTTGGGCCTACCACGCCTGACCGGCATCCTCCCCCACCATCGAAGCCAACTCACCACCAGGTGGTGATCAGTTGACAGCTCCGCCCCTCTCTTCACCCGAGTGTCCAAGACATGTGGCCGCAAGTCCGACGACACGACCACAAAGTCGATCATCGAACTGAGGCCTAGGGTGTCCTGGTGCCAAGTGCACATATGAACACCCCTATGCTCGAACATGGTGTTCGTTATGGACAATCCGTGTCGAGCACAGAAGTCCAATAACAAAACACCGCTCGGGTTCAGATCAGGGGGGCCATTCCTCCCAATCACGCCCTTCCAGGTCTCACTGTCATTGCCCACGTGAGCATTGAAGTCTCCCAGCAGAACGAGGGAGTCCCCAGAAGGTATGCCCTCTAGCACCCCCTCCAGGGACTCCAAAAAGGGTGGGTACTCCGAACTGCTGTTCGGTGCATACGCACAAACAACAGTTAGGACCCGTCCCCCCACCCGAAGGCGAAGGGAGGCTACCCTCTCGTCCACCGGGGTAAACCCCAATGTACAGGCTCCAAGTTGGGGAGCAATAAGTATACCCACACCTGCTCGGCGCCTCTCACCGGGGGCAACTCCAGAATGGTAGAGAGTCCAGCCCCTCTCAAGGAGATTGGTTCCAGAGTCCAAGCTGTGCGTCGAGGTGAGTCCGACTATATCTAGCCGGAACCTCTCAACTTCGCGCACTAGCTCAGGCTCCTTCCCCTTCAGAGAGGTGACATTCCACGTCCCAAGAGCCAGTTTCTGTAGCCGAGGATCGGACCGCCAAGGTCCCCGCCTTCGGCCACCACCCAACTCACACTGCACCCGACCTCCTTGGCCCCTCCCATAGGTGGTGAGCCCATGGGAAGGGGGACCCACGTTGCCTCTTCGGGCTGTGCCCGGCCGAGCCCCATGGGTGCAGGCCCGGCCACCAGGCGCTCGCCATCGAGCCCCACCTCCAGGCCTGGCTCCAGAGTGGGGCCCCGGTGACCCGCGTCCGGGCAAGGGAAAACGCCGTCCAAAATTGTTTTTCTTCATAGGAGGTTTGTTTAACCGCTCTTTGTCTCATCCCTCACCTAGGACCAGTTTGCCTTGGGTGGCCCTACCAGGGGCATAAAGCCCCAGACAACAGAGCTCCTAGGATCATTGGGACACGCAAACCCCTCCACCACGATAAGGTGACGGTTAAAGGAGGGGCATGGATATGTGCGTACAAGTGGTTACTGGAATATAAAATAGACACTTTTACAAAGGTTTAACGGAACAACTGTGCTTTTATTCAAGAATAAAACTAAATTAAAAAATTCAAGTGATAAGAAGATACCAAGAAGACATGATTCACCAGTGTTTGTGTGTGCTTATTGTATATCCCTTCAGCGATATCTTTTAGAAATTTACATGGGGATTTACAGACTGAAATCAAAAGTATGATTTTATTATAAAATAGTAATAATATTAGCAGCTCACTACTCAAAACGGGGATATCCCAGACTTGAACTCACAACCACTTGATTACAAGGCAGCAGTTCTTACCTCTGCACCAGCCAAACAGACATGCTGGCTGATATTTGGGCTTGGGTTTTTACTCATTGACAGCATCATGTAAATTGAATGATTTTTTTTTTGTTTGGTGAATTAAAGAGCACTTGTTTTGTTATACCTTTTGTGAAAGTGTTTATAATATTTAATATTTGGACTTCAGTCTTCACACATTATACACTTCACATCAGCATTTTGTCATTATTACTGTAAGATGAAAAATTTTCTGTTTTAGTTATGTATTCAACATTTCATGCCTCGCATTTCCTGTCATCCTACATTTACCCAGATCATTGTACACACAGAACACACATGTAGTACACTTACACGTACACTTCATTAGAGTTCTAATGTGTGTTGTTTATAATTAACAAAACTCTAATGAAGTGTATGTATTTCAAGTAACGATATATTATTTACCCAATACAATTCCACACACCTACAGTAACTGCCATATAAAGGGTCTTCAGCATCTGACTTGACTTCAGCTGCCTCGGTGGGGAGATGAGTGAGCAGACTGCCTGCTACCAGTGCTGATTGACACATTTGCAAGACAAAGACACTGATGAGGAGGTGCGAAGAAATTTAAGGTGACCTGGCATTATGAATTTTTTTGTAGGCTTCATGGATTATAGTGTTAAAAGAGCAGTAATCCTTTTGCACTCTGTGTCTACAATTACTGGCACAATGGTACAGGAAAGAAAATAGCTTAATGACTGCTACCTCCACAGCTGCACCACTGCTTCTCTATTTGCCTGTTGGTCTGACTTATGCTCCTATTCGGATTAATGGAACTGGGGAAAGGTGTGGCAGATTGAGTTGCTACTGACCTCAGGTGAGCAGAGCAGGGCCAGCAACAAGACTGTGCAGGGAAAAAACAAGACAGGTTGTAGACATGATGTAAAGTAGCTGTGGAGTTAGAGTCCCAAAGGGGAGGTTCAAACTTAGAAGACCGTTTGCCCTGTCAATTCAGGGAAGGAAGACAGACAAGACACCATTGCAGCACCACACAAGGATTTTCTCCTGCACACATTGAGATCTAACCGTGCAGAAATTACTGTAAGTATTAAGCACCTGTGTGGCACCAACTGACTGTGCACCACTCAGCATCACCGCTGTGCCATTTGATAACACCACGGATGTTATTGTTAACAAAAACTAGAGAAAAGTTGAAAACTATGAGCAAAACATTTTATACACTAAAATAAAAATGAAAATTAGAAATGAAAACTAAATGAAGCTATTAAAGTAACTGAAAAGAAATAAAGTAATTTCCATAAAATATTTTTCTTCATAGCTGGACTTGTATATAGGATAACCTGAGCTGAGGCAGCCCTGAAATTAAACACAATATATTAATAAATAATTGTTCTTTGTTTTTCAAAGAAGTATTTCTGCTGCTAGACTAGCTGGGCTGCAAAAGGCTCAAAACAAAAAAGTATACTATATGCCCAAAAGTGTGTTGACACCTGACCATCACACCTATATGAGCTTGTTGGACATCCCATCCCGAAACCATGGGCATTAATATGGAGTTGCCCCAATCCCAGCCTACACTCTTCTAGGAATGCTTTTCACAAGACTTTGTAGTGTATCTGTGGGAATTTTTTCCCATTCAGCCAAAAACACATTTTTGAGGTTTGGTAGTGATTGTGGATGAGAAGAACTGACTTGCATTTGGCATTTCAATTCATCCCAAACATTTTCAGTAAGGATGAAGTTAGTGCTCTGTGCAGGCCACTTGAGTTCCTCCACATCAAATTTGTCAACCAGGTCCTTAGGGACTGAGCTTTGTGCTATGAGCCTCAGCACTCAGCAGCCCTGCTCTGTGAGTTTGTGTGATCTACCACTTTGTGGTTGAGCTGTTGGTTCTCCTAGACACGTCCACTTAGCAGAACTGAAATTTCATATACTGACTTGTGGCAAAGGTAGCATCTTACGAAAGTGCCTAATTTAAAGTCACTGACCTTTTCATTACTATGATGGGAAGTCCAAAAGCACACAACCTCAAAAGCACTTCCAAAAATGCCCGATATAGGGGAAAAATCCTATCTAAAACGCTGGCTATATTCCACAAGGGCCACATAGAATCTTTATAAAATAAAATGTTTATTCTCACAAAAATGTTCTTCAAGAATAAAGCTGTGTAGAGCAAAAAAACACAAAATAAAGTTGCCTGACAAAACAAGTCGCTCCAATACAAACAAATTCCTGGTACAAGAATACAAAGTCTGGTCAAAAGGCAGAGCAAACATATCAGAAATCCAAAAAATCACAGTAAGCACAGGAGGAACTCAATAGCTCACCAAAACTGTTAAGCACATTCGGAATGAACCACCAGGAACTGTTGAAGAGCCTCTGGATTTTAATGTGGATGAAAGTTCCTTGTGATTGGCTGGTGGCCCACCTCTTGAGAGACCAGCCACAAAACACATGGAACATAGCCCAAGCACAGAAAACAAATCTGACAATAAACAAAAGTAAAATTTAATATACCTCAATGAATCATAATTGAACAAAAAAGACATAACACAAGACCTTGTACCTCATCCAGGTGAGGAACACTGGCTGAGATTTAACAAGTACGACCCATTCTCCTGTCGATGTTTGTCAATGGAGATTGGTTATGTACTTGATTTTATGCACCTGTTAACAAAAAGTGTGGCTGAAACACGTGAATTTTTTAATCTGGAGTAGTGTCCATATTCTGTTGGTATTTATATATCAGATACCGATAATCTTTTATAAAATTTGAGTCTGTACATAAGTGATTGCCTGTTACCTGTAAATGTTACCAGCATATGTGTAGAGCAATTAATACAGCAGCACGCACAAAAGCAAAATCACAGACCTTACATGTTGTACTTATTATGACAAGCTGCTGGGTTTCTTTTCACTTCTTATACATCAAAAACCAGAAATCGAAATGTGCTGGTAGGCAAAACCTTAGACTTATGGACAGAAAATCGTAAGGGAAAAATGTGTGTTTCTCAGGTGTCTGCATTTTATTGATAACAATTCACCTGTTACTTTGCACAAGAAAAATCCTTTTTGAAAAGAAAACCATTCTTGGATACACTGAGAAATTCACTAGGTCTATATATTTGGGCAGCATGTTGTTATTGATTGACCTCTTTAGCATTATGTTTTCACCAGGAGAAACAAGACAAGTTTTGTGTTTGTTTTTTTTAACATATAAATAAGAACATGACCAGATTCACCAAGCATATCACAACAGTTTATTCTTACAGTGCTGTATTATGTATCAGTTTCGCTTCCCATGTTTACATCTGATGACCAATTTACATCGTCATCACTATTGCTCAATTCAAGAAATGGTTTGGTTTCAATTTATTCTAGAATTACCTTTTTGTTTGCCATTTTATTTTCTGTTGGAGGCTCCGTCTCGCTCACTCACTTTTTGTAGAATGTTATTTCATTAATTAAATGGCAACAGAATACTGTCCCAAGAATTATTCGGGCGTAACGCTATATAACATATCATGTTACCCCGAGCCTGACTAGGGTTTAACCATATTTGCATAAAATGCTAAGCCCTAGTCACACTTGGGGTTAATACCAAGGAGGATAATCAGTTATGCTTTAAAATTTTCATTCAACAAGAAATCAATACAAGCCTAATACAATTACTATGTTAGCAGTATCTCTACTGAGCTGCAGGTAAAATTTATTGGTAGCTTAAAAAAAATGCCCAGAATCTGTAAGCTGGTGAAAAACTAAACTTGTTAATGTGATATTTTTTTTTTTTGTTTATTTTTATTTATTTATTTATTTTTTACATTTTAAGCTGGAAATGCCTGATATTTTAAAATAATTTTGTTGCAAAATAATGTTTTAAATATTTTCCCTCCATTTTTTATTGTATCTTTTTCTCAAAATATATAGTAGAAGAAATATACTCTCATTGTTCTTAACATTTGACATGTCTACCTATCTCTATCTTTCTGTGTATGTGTCACTCTCACTCTGTGTATGTGTGTGTGTTTGTATATATAAAATGTACACACACTTTAAATGATGTATACAATGATGTATAGAGCTGAGACATGAGCAGTAAAGAGAGCACAAGGGAAGAAGTTGGATATATCAGAAATGATAATGTTGAGATGGATGTATGGAGTTACAAAAAAGGACAGAATAAGAAATTAGACTATCAGTGTTAGAACAAAAGTGGGAGAGATATCTAAGAAAGAACAGGAAAGTAGATTGAAGTAGTATGGACATTTGATGAGGAGAGAGAATGAGTATGTGGGCAAAAGAGTGATGAGAATGGAAGTACAGGGAAGACAAAGCAAGGGAGGCCGAAGCAGAGGTGGATTTATAAAGTAAAAGAAGATTTGAATGAAAATTGTTTGACTGGTTAAGAGGTGCAGGACTGAGCTGTATGGAGAAGTCTGATTAAGCACATCAAAGATGAAAAAGAAGAAGCTGAGATAGACCAGAGCCCTGTCCGAGGATTCTCCCTGCTTTGCATCTCATGCTTGCAGGGATAGGCTCCAGCTTCCCTGTGACCCTACTTTGGATACCTTTTGCTTGCTCTTGCTTTCTTTTAATTGAGTGCTTGCTGTTCTTGTGTAAAGGCTGTTCAAGTCTCAACTACCAATAAGCTTTGACAATACATACTAGTGTTTCAGTGTTTCTCTCAGTATGGCTAGGTGTTTTAAGCCCAAGGGCCCCCTTCCCCCAAAAGCTACTCCCTATGTGTTTTGTTCTGACCATACCTTTTAGAACATAGTAGAATCTATTTTCTGATACCTGATACTTTTTCAAGAGTGCAGGCGGCAAAATTCTGTATATAAACTGTATGTGACTAAGAAGGCATCAGCAGTCAACATGGCTGGTAGAAAATGACTAAGCCCATTATTAGAGTTCTTTTCAATGCATCGTCGAAAGTGTCATATGCAAGCATATTTTATTGGAGTAGAATATGTTTTGTGGTGTAGACATAAAGAGTAACAACCTCACAAACCTTAAAAGTCGCTTACAAGGTCTTCCCAAATTGGTCTACAACCTATTTATAAGCAAAGGAAAAGAAAGGTTGAAAAGCACCAACAATCAATGAACATGCAAGTCCAAGTTCACATAATGTAAGAGAACAAATGTTAAAAGCATGGTTGCTAGTAGCAACAGCTTGAGGAAAAAAGCCAATTGAACACAGATAAAGTGAAGAAGCCCAGTATAATGTGTTTGTTGAAACTGGCTTGTCTACAATGCAATGCGGCATATCATGGTTCAAAAAATTCTAAACCCAAATTTAACATACCAGGGTGGGAAAGTAAAATAGTGCAATGGAGAGAAAAAGTATTCCTCTTCTTTACATTTTTAGGCTACTTTAGCTATTTGTTTCCTTAATTCTGATTAAATTTGCACTGATAATTTGCATACAAAAGTGAAGTTTTGTTCAGCATAAATGATCAAAAAATATAAGCATATTTTAAAATTGTTCATTGGTAGTGGTCACTGGTGACAGCAACTTCAAATTGAGGGTGATGTGATGGCATTGACAAGTTACACCAGCCTGAGAATGAGTCATTGGTTGGAATCTGTATACTTAGATTTGTATATACAGTATGTAGATTGATTATAATAAATTGTTATGGATGTTTACTTCCATTCAGATATATGCATTGGTTTAAATAGTATTTAAATTGGTTAATACACATTTGTTAGGATATATACAGTAGGGTTTGGTTGTGAAACAGGCTGTGTTACCTGGTCTCACCCTGGAAATTTCAGAAGACAATGGGCCTTTGTTATAGTGCTGTCGGTTAATCAGGTGTATCAGAAGTACTACTGTATATTAACTAAGTGCTTTTCTGTACACAAAATTTGTAGTTTTTTTGTGTTTTTGTTAGCAAGGGCTAATATTATTAGTAAGCAGTGTGGTGTTATGGTTAAGACTTTGAAGCTAGGACTACAAACCCTGAGATTATGGGTTGGAAACCCTGCAACTGACACAGTGTGACCATGCAAAAGTCTCTTCACCTGCCTGTGCTCCAGTTGGAAAAACAAAAGAAATGTAACCAATTATATCTCAAATGTTTTAAGTCAACTTGGATAATAGCATCAGTCAAATAAGAAGCAATTAGGTATCTGGAGTTGCTTACTCTTGGACAATTATGAATTGTAAATGAGAATTATAAAAGATGTGTATAAAATGAATAACTCTAATATTAATTGCTGTACATATGAGAGCATGAGGGCAATTATTAAAGAAATGATTAGGGAAATTGAAAGGCAGAAGGTGAACAATTACCCAAACAGATTTTTTCAGTATTTTAGAAGAAAAAGCAAACAGGGAGTGAAGTATATCAGGATTAGTAAAGGTGAATTAAAAAGTACAGAAAATGAAATAGCAGTTGCTCTAAACTTATATTTTTCTGAGGTCTTCATATATATGGAAGTGTTTGACCTCCTGTGATAACCGGGACTACTAAGGAGAAATTGTAGAGGGAGGCATACTGGTCAGATTAGATAGACTGAAGTCAAACAAATCATCAGGACGAGAGGAAATTTATCCTCAAGTGCTTAAAGAGGTACGTGAGTACATAGATAAACCCATCACGCTTATTTTTAGGAAATTACTGGACACTGGAAATTCAGAAGGGCTGGAAAATGACATATTATCTCATTATTGATCCAGAATATCCAAGTAACTATAGGCCAGTAAGTTTAACATGGATCATAGGTAAATTAATGCAAGAATTTTTTAAGCATAATATTAAGCAACAAATGACAAAAACAGAAGTTGTAGTGAACAGTCAGCATAGGTTCAGATGAAGGAGGTTGTGTTTTACTAACATACTGGAATTCTGTGAGGAAGTGACAAAAGGATATGATAAAAGTGGTGCATATCATATAATTTATCTTGACTTTAAGAGAGTGTTTGATTAGGTCTCACTTGAGAGGTTGGGCTTCAAACTAAAACAGGTGGGCGTTCAGGGTGTAGTGTGTAGACGCGTGCAAAATTTGTTTGGACACAGGAAGCAGAGGGCAATACTGCAAGGAACTTGAAAATAGATAGATAGATAGATAGATAGATAGATACTTTATTAATCCCAAGGGGAAATTCACATTCTTCAGCAGCAGCATACTGATACAATAAATAATATTAAATTAAAGAATGATAATAATACAGGTGAAAAAAACAGACAATAACTATGTATAATGTTAAATATTAACGTTTACCCCCCCCCCCCCCGGTGGAATTAAAGAGTCGCATAGTTTGGGGGAGGAACGATCTCCTCAATCTGTCTGTGGAGCAGGACAGTGACAGCAGTCTGTCGCTGAAGCTGCTCTTCTGTCTGGAGATGACACTGTTTAGTGGATGCAGTGGATTCTCCATAATTGATAGTAGTGTCCCACAGGGGTCAGTGCTAGGACTTCTACTATTTTTATTATATATAAATGATTTGGATAAGGGTATAAATAATAAGCCAGTTACATTTGCAGATGATACCAAGCTAGGAAGATTGGCAGACAACCTAGAATTTGTTGAATTATTACAGAGAGACTTTTACAGCATATACAGGCTTAGGCAGATTTGTAGCAGATGAAGTTTAAGTAAATGCAAAGTATTACCCCCTGGAAGTAAGAATATTTGATTTGAATACACAATGGGATGTCTGAAAATTGAAAGCACAGCTTATGAGAAGGATTTAGAAGTCATAGAGGACTTGTCACTATAAACCTCTACAGTGTTCTGGAGCCATTATAAAGGCTAACAGAATGTTAGGTTAAATAGCATGATGTGTAGAGTACAAGCCAAAGGAGGTTACACTGAAACTGTGCAACATGCTGGTGAGGTCTTATCTGGAGTACTCTGCACAGTTATGGTCTTCGGGCTACAGCAAAGACATAGCAGTGCTAGAAAAAGTCCAGAGAAAAGTGACTAGGATGATTTCAGAACTGCAGAGGATCAGTTTTGAGAAAAGATTGAAAGAGCGGAGCCTTTTCAGGTAAACAAAGGAGATTAAGAGGAGACATGATTGAAGTGTTCAAAATTATGAACGGAATTAGAACAGTTAATCAAGATTGTTATTTTAAAATGAGTTCAGCAAGCGCACAGACATAGTTGGAAGCTGGTTATGGGTAGGCTTTGCACAAACATTAGGAAATTTTTTTTCACACACAGTGTCAGTGACACATGGAACTAGTTACCAATTACTGTGTAGACTTTAGGGACCTCAAAAACTCAACTTAATTTTGGAGGAATTAAGTGGATAGGACTGGTGAGCTTTGTTGGGTTGATTGGCCTGTTCTCATCTAAATCTTTGTACTGTTCTTTTGAGTAAAACCTTCCTGCAATAAATCAGTTCTTGATTTTTCCTGCTTTTCCTAGTCACTTGGCTTTTGTTGATGCAAAAATGCAATATTACAGGAAAGAGTAGTCTTTTGAATTGAAGTAGGTAATTAGCTATGTCCAGTCTAAGCTGTGATTTGTTTCCTTTTGAACTGCTATATCACACCTCTTACTCATCCTCCTGTAAAGCAGTTTGCACGAGTCGCATAGTTATTATCACACCATTTACCCTTTGATAATGCAACTGTGGCTCCCTTGGGCAACTAGCTACCAACCTCCCCTTAACTGGCCATTCTACGGCTGAGTCAGTGCTGGGCCAGCCAATATAATTAAAGCACACTTCCACACAATGATTCCAGTTCTCCTTTATCTTAAATGACTTTTCCATACGCAGGCAAACAACTTGGAAGTAGAGCAGTGGCACTAAGACCCACATGAGAATACTGAAAAGAGAAACAGAATGGGGGAGGGTTAGTAAAAATTTGTAAATTTCTGGGATTGGCTCCAGCAGACCCCCGTGACCCTGTAGTTAGGATATAGTGGGTTGGATGATGGATGGATCTATATATATAATATATAATAGAGAGAGATTTCTAAACTCTTTAGGGGCTCTCCCCAACGGGTCAACATGCTGAAGAGCGTCCTGAAGCACGATCGCTGTGTCTGTGGAAGACAGCATATCGGTTGACTGGGTACCCACAGGCTCCCACTGCCGTATCGGTTCGTCACGAAAACAAATCCTAAAAGATCGCGGCCTCGTTATGAGCGCCTGCCATCAATGGGTGATGCAAGGAATATTATAAATGCAGGGAACAGTATTACTTGGCCATTAACTTGGTCACGACCCTGCCTGGTTGCTGTTGCTGTGTATAGCAGAGTGGTAGATCCCGCTCCAATAAATAACCGTGCTGTTCCTGTTTCAAGGTAAATAAAGCTGGTTTTGCAAAAGTACTGAGACTCCGCCTCCTGTTTTGGGGTGCAAGACAGGGACTCAAATGTGACAATATATAATATAAAAGGCAACATTGTTGGACTGACTTGCTTAATCACGCATCAACAAAAAAAATTTTTCCTTTTAGTTAAAGGATGAGTTTGGTATATTTCAAATCAAATTTATGTCTTCAAAATTATGATATATATTAATTTGCCACATAAAAATGTGTTCTAAAGTAAAGCAATTTTTTAATCATTTTTTAAAATTTCTTTTCTGTTCTTGCAGTTTGCAGTGGCACTAAAGGATATACAGATCCATGGGCGAATTTAAAAGCATTAAAAATACAAAATAGAATATGTCAATTTTTCAAGCCAAACATGTTATCAAGTATTGATTCTCTGTGATACCCATGTAGTGGCAATGGCACCATGCTTTACTATGGATACTTGTAGTTCTTAGACTAAATGCACCGAAGATGAGAGAAAAGAGACAAAGGCAGAAATTGTAAAATTGGGAAAAAACATGTTCTTTATTTACAGGTACTCTAAATAAAAATAATGTGCAATATTGAACTCTCCAAAAACAAATATTATTAAGGGGTTATTAACTAATAAAGCACTGTCTCCAATGGCATCCAGTCAAAAGAAGACAAACAATATTTTCAAAGATACAGTCCCTCTCCCTTTCTCTATTAACAAAAATATACAAAATGAAAAACACCCTGTCAGAGTCATCCTTCTACCATTCAGGGTCCTTAACTCATGCTCACCACTCTACCTTCACTATTTGCTTTGGTCAGAAAACTAGCCAGAAATCCAACCCAGCTGAAAAGACAACCCATAGTGTCCATCTCAGTTTTATATGCTAGTGGAGATTGATGCACCCTTGTTGCTCTCTCTGAGAGCACACAGTATTACTGCCCATGCCCAGTGTTGCCAGGTCCATGGTTTCTCTGCCCAGATTGGCTATTGTTGATTGGTGTCTGTTGGGAAAAGATTAGCTTTTGAGGGTTGCATTTTTTTTGGATTTCTTTTTTAAAACCAATGTAGTAGTACTTCATTCTCAGCTCTATTAGCTTGCTTTTTACACATTGTACAACCTTCAGATCACTTTTCGGACCCACTAAATCGTTTACAAATCCTCAAGGACACCACCCCAGCTTTTTGATGGTATGTGACATTTTTATTACTTTCAAATCTCAAATTAGTTTGTATATGTCGGGTATTGGGCTGTTTTCTTGCACCACTATGCGGCGAGTGATATGTGGAAGTGCTGGTTTTGCCTAACCTGGGTACTCCATCTGATTCCCGTGGCACTCCAAGAAGTGGAAGTATGCAGTGCATGCAGGCAATACCATGCCACTGTGAAGTTGTACCAACTGTTGAGATTCAACACACTTCCTTTTCCCTTAAGTATGCCAATTTACCATTAGCTATTTACCTTTAAAAGTAAATAGCTACTTAAGCAACAACTTCTTCTCTTATAACATGATTTGCTTCACCATATCAGTGTGCTGATATTGCACAAATATTGCAAAACAGCATAGCAATGTCATTTTAAGTAGTAAAACATTGTTGTGACATTTTAAAAGGATACTATGCACTTTGCTCCACCGTTTGTCATCTCTGCATCTTATTTCAGAGCCAAGGATGTTGAGTTCTCCTTGGAAATTCATCACCAATCCTTACCACTGACACAGAATATTAATGCCATGATGTGAATTGCTGTCTCTGTTCTGTAGGCAACTAGACAATAATTACTGAAAAGGCGTAATTATGTTTGCTTATGTTCTTTAGCTATATTAAAGCTTATTTCATTATTTCAGTGACCACTACAACCATGTGCAACACACGCTTACTCCACTCACCCAGGGTCATGTATGCCACTCTTTTCCCCTGACTCCTCATTGTCAGCTACGCATCAGTAGCACAGTTTCAGTCCGCATTTTTCTATCAAGCATCCAGACATTACTAGTAATCTGTTGGGTGATGAATGCATCTAACAGAGCCTGCAAAGAGGTGATAGTTTACAGGTTCTCATGTGCTGTTCATCGAGGTTTCTTTTATGCCAGCTTCTGCAGGTAGCACAGAGCTGTCATTATTGTCTCAGTGCACCAGGATCTACATGAGTTTGGCATAATCTCCTCATTTATTTGCAGATTATTTGTATAAAGTATAATGAAACTCTTACTTACTCTTTTCACTACTGTATGCTGCCAGTCAGCATGAATCTTACTTTGAAGGCTATGTAAAATAGCACAGAAGGTAATGTGCAAAAGTAAGCGCCATGTAGGAAAAAAAATCACATGATGTGAGCATACATCTATCTGTTATTTCAAACCATGGCAGAACTTAACTGTTGAAAAAACAGAATTACAGAGGCAAAAGTAGGATTATAAACAGAATATAGCTTGGCACTGGGGGCTTGTTGGGTTGTCAAATCACCGCCTACAGCAATGACTGTGAGCATATAAGCAAAAAAGAAATGTATTCTTATTTCAAGAAAAATTGTTCTAAGAATCCATGATAAATTAATTTCCTTTTGTCATAACAAACATTCCTCATAATTGCGAAAGGCATATTTTCTTAAAGCAAAACCTTTGCTGCTTCAAAGTGGATGTATTTGATACATTTTAAGGATTTTTTTATTCACCTGTGGACCACTGTATGTATCTATTGCTCTCATTGTAAGCTGCACAGATGGACAAAGTATTTTTAAAATTTATAAAGAAAAAAAAAAAACCTTCAATCTAAAACAAAATTTTATGTGACAAATTAATAGCATGATTGTGAAGAAATACCTATGACTTAAAAAAAAAAATATCAAAGTTATCCTTTATAAAGCTGAAATTTGTATGTATGTATCTGGTATATATATAGTATATACACCAGATACCCTAGTGGTACACCATCATGTCTGGCATTTAAAAATTGATCACCATTAAGACCTTTGGCCAGTTGTCTATTTAGTGCAATATTTTTTATTGCTATTATCAGTAACTCTGTATTTGACATTTAATAATATCCTGTTTTCTTTTTCCTTGCACAATGGACATGTTACAAAACTCTCTAGCCTGGTATGTGCAATATTAAAGTGGAAAATAGTGTTTAGTGTATTTTTTCTTTTTTTGATACTATGCTGGTGTCATAGTACAAACCAGGAACCAACCCTGAATGGGGTGAAATCCATTTCACATAGTTACAGGAAGGGCTGTCACGGTCTTGAAATTTTAATTGATGATTAATTGTCACACAAGTGATTGAAATTAATGATTTAAGTAACTTTCTGTTCATTTTATACCATCATTATAGAGTAAGCCTAATAGTTGTTTAATATTATACATACACCTTTTGAAGAACATTTTGAACATTGAATCATATAAATAACATTTGCATTTCTGTTTACTTTTTAGAATTTGTAAACAAAAATTGTACAGGGCAGAAATAACTACCAATAACCAAGGTTCCATAATCATAATAAGAAATGAACTATGGTCAAAACAGGCTAAATCCCTGTCATCCATAACCACAGCCAATCATGCTCCTCACTGGCTATGTAGATTCTGGGCCAAGAACACTAACACATTTATGCTATCTGGCTTAACACTAGAATCCCTGAAGCCTACAAAAAAACTCATAATCCCGGCCCACCTTAAATCCCTTCGTACCTCTTCATTGGTGTCTTTTGTTTTGTAAATGCGTCGATCAGCACAAGCAGCAATCAGCCTGCTGTCCCATCCCCCACCTTGACAGAGCTCAGCTCGGGCAAAAAGTTCTCCCAGCTCAAGCCAAGGCTCCCTATCTGCGTGTGAGGTTCCTGGAGTTGTATAGGGTAAATAATATAGTATATCGTTATTTGGAATACATGCATTTCATGTGTGTTCCGTGTCTACAAAGATCTGGGTAAGTGTAGGATAAAAGGAAATGCAAGAAATGCTGAACACATACCTAAAGTAGAAACCTTTTCCATGTTATACTAATAATGACATGTAGTGTATAATGTGTGAAGACATCAGTCCAAATATCAAATAAAGAAGGCTTGAGCTGGGAGAACTTTTTGCCTGAAATGAGCTCTGCTGGTGGGGGGAATGGGACAGCAGGCTGGCGGCTGCTTGTGCTGATCGACACATTTACAAAACAAAAGACAATGATGGAGAGGTACAAATGGATTTAAGGTGGGCTGGGATTACGAGTTTTTTTGTAGGCTTCAGGAATTCTAGTGTTAACACTCACAATAATATGATATTAGGAGGAGAGCTGCTGGCGAAATTGTGACGCATTTGGGGGTTCCTGCAGTTGGCGTTCTCCAATTTCGAGATAGAGAATGCAAAAGGCATATTATCCTAGGCATGTGCAGGAGCAATGTCTTCTGTTTGTCCGTGAGCCTTGAGGTTCAGAGCAGTTGTCACAGCTTTTATGCCTTCTCTACAGTTCAGGGTTCCTGAAACCTTCAGACATAGGTACATCTCTGTCCTGCTATACCATGAATAGAAAGTAGCACACTGTTACTACAAACCATACTGTGCACACATACTCTCCACCTGAGCTGTTCCCACTTGACTTTTTCCATTTCTTTGTCAGGTTGATTGCATGGCAGTATCAGTATAAATAGCTGACAGTGGCCTCTGACCATATATTGATCATCACCAAATAGTACACATCAACACTTGCCTGCCTGACTCATATTCCACTTGTTTCTTCCCATCTCTCTGTCGGGTTCTCTCTGTCAGCTGGTTTGTGTGGTTTCAGCTGTATTTATGTTTGGCCACACTTATCCATTTTTAATAGAATGATAGGAATAAACCTCACCAATCACAGTGGCACACTTCAAACCTTGGGGTACAGCGCTAAGCCTTCTAATATTCTCAGTTTTTTCCTGGGAGGTCTCCTACCTCTGCACCCAGAAGTCAACACACTTTGTGAGACTCCTTCTGGAGCAAACATGCATTTTAATACCCCTAATGATTAAGTCCCCAACTATCAAAACCTGGGGACTGCTTTTGAGGTGGCCCTTTGGTGCTCCTCGTGCCTGCCTAACACCTCAGAATCTTCAAAGATCCAATCCAGCTGAAAACAGGATTAAAACTATTGAAATGAAAACGTATGTCTCATCCACTGGTGGGGACACTCATTTCCATGGCTGTCGCAGAGCTGTAAAATTGTGTGTCCTCTGCCAATTACAAAATGAACACCGGAGAGGTAAAATTATGCAAAATTGATTTTAGTAAGAAGTCAAGCAAAATGACACCTTTTATTGGCTAACTAAAAAGATTACAATATGGAGGCTTTCGAGGCAACTCGGGCTCCTTCTTCAGGCAAGATGTAGTTGTATCCCTGACTGCTGCTTTCAAAATGAACTGTGGATAAGTAGTAGTATCTGAAATCCATGGTAAAAGATTGATGAAAGTGTTCTACATCACTTTCAAGTCTACTGTGCCCCATTGTTGTCTCCACTCAAAGGGACACTCATTTCTACAGCTGAGCTTTTGCCTCAGAGTTGTGAGCCCCAACTGCTGCTTGCAAAATGAACATTAGACAGCTAAAATTGTTATTGGATTGGCGCCTGTTGTTTTTTTTATTATTATTATTACTGTATATAATATTAATTTATTTATTCATTCAGCCCCGTTATTAAAAAAAACAAAGCAAATTTTCCCTTGGAGGACAAATAATCTATCTATCTATCTATCTATCTATCTATCTATCTATCTATCTATCTATCTATCTATCTATCTATCTATCTATCTATCTATCTATCTATCTATCTATCTATCTATCTATCTATCTATCTATCTATCTCTTTCAGCTGCTCCTGTTAGGGGTTGCCACAGCGGATCATCCTCTTCCATATCTGTCCTCTGCATCTTGTTCTGTTATATATTTTACTTTACTTTTTATATTCTACTTTGAAACATTAATTTTATTTGTCAACTGATATACCAAATATCCACTCATAGACATTTGTATGACAAGTCAATTAAAGAGTACAACACAGCAACCGAGATGTTAAACATTTTATTGAAACTGTTTTGATAATTATAGTCTTTTAATTAAAAATAATGATTATAATTCTCAGAAAACGTAGCCATTTTAATGTCGACACAAAAACCAGACCAGTAACATTTTTATGAAATAATATCAGCAGTTTTATAAATTCTAGAATGTGCACCAATAGCAAATATCTTTTAGTACTAGTTTCAAATAGCCTTAAAAAATGGTAGTGTCTGTTCTCTATCCAAGCCACCCATTTGAAAAGGAGATTCACAGGCATGGGCCAGAAGACAAAAAATGAGACTGAAAGAAATGTCCGTCTAGTGCTTGCCACACTGACACTTGCTCATAATAATAGTTTAAAAGTGCCACCCAACCTGATGCCAAGTCTTTCAGATTGGTAGTGAAACCCGAAAAATGTCTTAATGGACACAGGAAAAAAGTAAAAAGACTTACTCTGACAGTGACCAAGTTGGGGATTGATGATCTGTGAAGTGGCAATAAAATCAAAAAAATATTTTAAAAAGCTGATTATAAAAAATATCATGAAACCTCAAAAGGTATAATGTTTAATTTATGAGAACTCTGCAGAATACATTCTAACACATTTTTCTATCAACAGTCATGTTAATGTCAGAATTTGTGTGTTTTATTTTCTACTAAGCTGTTTTATGGAAAACACAAGCACGTGGGTAAATAGTTGTCAGCAGTTAAAATTTAAATGTACTGTATATTTGCAGCATATACTTTATCCTGCAATGACAAATTACAAATGAGAGGATGATTAAAAGTCATATTTTGTTTAATATACTTTAGACAAACTGTGATCACAAAATTTCCTAATCAGTTTTACTTCTTTGGTAACCTAGAGTGGCATATATCATGGAAGAAGTTTTATTAAAAATGTTCAATTTTGTAGCCTGTTTTTTTAGAACAGAAATAGAATTCTAAGCTGTGTACATGAAAATGAGTATCTTTGCAGCAGACAGGGTAACAATGGAAAGGTAAGCAATAATAGAGTGTGCCTGTGAATTTTTAACACTAGAATTCCCAAAGCCTCCGATAAAACCTGTAAACCTGGCCCACCTTAAATTCCTTCGCACCTCTCCATCAGCGTCTTTTGTCTTGTAAATGTGTTGATACGCACAAGCAGCCTGTTATATCACCCCACCCCCCAAACCACCACTCACTGCCGCAGAAAGGGCAAGAAGTTCTCCCAGCTCAAGCCTTGATTATCTTGGAGTGAAGTGCTGGAGTTTTAGAGGGGAAATAATAGATCGTTATTTGGAATACGCACATTTCATGTGTGTTCAGTGTCTAGAACAGTCCATGTAAACACATGTTTTAGTAATAAATGACAAAATGTAGACATGAACTGTATAATGTGTGTAGGCTGAAGTCCAAATATTAAAAAAACACTTTCACAAAAGGTACAAAGGTAGTACGACAGCTTTGGTGGTCAAAACTGCTGTTTTGTAATCAAGAGGTCGCAAATTCGATATCAGTTCCACTGCAAATTTACCGTTTTGAGTAGTGAGATGTATTTTGAGTAGTGAGAATATTGTTAATATTATACAATAAAAACATATATTTGATTTCATTTGTAACAGCTGGTGTAACTTTATAGTGCTATAGTACAGTTAGCATTTTTTTTCACTTTTGTTCTCTCAATCACGATCACAATACATGTCCCCCCTTCACCCCAGATCTGACGTTGTTAGTTTTTATTTGAAACTGGGAATAACTATAGATGGGAGTGGTGGTGTGAGACAATGGAACTGGAAATTCTCTGATCTGGGGGAATAAAAACTGACACACAAATGCTGGTGAATCTGCCTTCTTTGTATCTCACTGTCACTTGATTTTTTTTTTATTCAATTTTATTGTTACTTTCCGATCTTGCCCAGTCTCCACATTTTGGTGCATGGTGGTGTTTCTTTTGTACTCCAGGACATGCAGAGGAAAGAATAATACAGAATGATCAGTTCCACGCTATATGCAATCATCAGATTCAAATATTAACAGTTCCCACACACCCAAGGACCATTGTTTTGTCTTGGTAGAGTAATATATATTGCTCTACTTTCCCCTATTGTATTATTAATATGTAGCCTTAGAATGCCTAATCTCACAGACTGTTTATAAGGTATTATTGTATATAACTTATCCCCATATTCCCTTCTATATCTATAGCCTCAGGCAATTAGATGTAGTAAAAAGACAAGCAGAAGTTAAGTTACAGTTTAAACAATGTATTATTGATAATATTCATAAGTAATAACAAAATGCAAAGTATATTTCAATATTGGCAACCATACAACCTGATTACATGGTGATATGTAGTTCAGGCAGCACACAGTCTTCTAGTTACTTAAATGTCTCTAGTTAAGGCATCATTGGTGCTCAGCTTTCAGCCACATGTCTGTTCAAAATGGCTGCTGAGCTGTGCTCTTCATTGTGTCGTCTTCATCATAGGATAGCAAGAGAGATGCTTCTTTCAGATGTTGGTTTGTAAGAGAGAGATACTTGTACATCATCACAGGTTAGCAAGAGAGAGATTGTGAGGTTAAACACATACATTTAATAGATGTTCTGTCCAACCCCGAGAGCCAATAGGACATCATGATACTTAAAGGCCTCTGAGACAAGCCAATTCCAAACAGCCATACCTCAGACCAGTGGGGGAATAGAACATCTTAATACCTGCCTCCCCCAAGACCATATGTGTTTAAGTCTTTCTTGCAGGGGTAGAAATGAATTAAGCAAAGAAACACTAACCAAACCGGTTTAAGGCACATCTTCCCCCAAATCCTGTCGTAAAATTCAAAGAGGCTCAGTTGTAAAAGTGGGGGCAAACACGAATGCCTCTCACCAAAGTAACACTAAATTACATTGCTTTGCCTAAAAATCAAATAAAGACATACAAAATATTCATCAAGTTATATGTAAAATCTCACATCACAACACTCCACCCCGATGAATGTTTTGTACAATGTCTTTATAAACAGTCTTAATTGTTTAACGAGTCTGATGCATAACTTGTGCATTGATTTGCAGTATTTGCTGTCCCAGTGTTAAAAGTTGTCCATGACCATTTGTCTATTACATATCTTCTTTATTTCAAAGACAATCTGAAGAACTTGGATGCGCTTCTGATGACTTGTATCTGCTCCGGCTTGCTTCAACTGTTTATTTAGCTTTCTGCAGTCTTCATATGTCATCAGATCTGGTGGTTCAAAATGAGACAAGTCCACACCTTCCACTAAACTAACCATACTACAATTTAAGTCTATTGTGAATTCCTAAAACTGACCTTTGTTCTTTACTGGTCTTGTGTCTAACTGCTAATTAGACCCCTGTCCCAAACTATCTATTTAAGCATATGCAGCTGTACAATTAATATCAAAATTTGAAAGGTAACATGCCACAGATGCCAGTACAACCACCTCTGCCCAAGTGAGAGCACATGTGCCACTGCATAAACTGTTTACAAACCAACTTTTGTGGCCCCTCTTCATGCATTTGGGGTTGACTTAGTTGCCTCTTGTGCTTTCCTACCCATGGTGCAACTCTTGACTGCCATCAGCCTTTACCAGTATAGGCTGGCATCACCACCATGAAAAATCACAGCTATGCAACTCATCATTCTCCCTTTAGGCCATCCCTAGAGTTGTTTGCTCACCGTATGCATTCTCGTTATGCTAAACACCTCGGTTCAGAATAGGCCCACTGGTCCTCTGCTTGCACCACAGCTGACAACCTCAGCAGGGCTTCCGTATTTTCCCAATTAGACTATACCTAAACATTGGAGCCCATATGACTTGCAAATGTACCAGCTGCACCTGCTTTCCTGAAAAGTTCAACAATTTTCTTAGTATACATTTTCCTTAATAATAGTATTAATTATATTAATTATCCCACTTAATTAAATAATACCCAGAATGTATACTGTATGAACCCAAAATTAATCCCCTTATTTTGGCATTCCTAACTGGTTTGTTCAGTTTCCACCCCTTGGAATATAAATTTGCTGCAGTAATGAACAAACCTTTCCTTTTAAACTATAGCCATTCTGACTAGTCCTATTATTATGTGACTTGTGGACTTGTTACTCACTTAAACCCCAGTAAGTGTCTTTTTCTTGCTGTCTGTTCGTTTCTTCTTCATGTCTTTGTCTTTGTCTTTAGCCTTTGCTTGTTGTCTTTTCCTCTTTCTTTTTTTTTCATTCCGCTATGTAGGCAGGTCTGCAAAATGGAAGGTGACAAAGCAGTTTTTGTCCATCTCATTTTCTTGGTTGTTATCCTGGTGCCAACACTCAAACTTTGCTTCCTGGCATTCATTGGAACAGCTTGGTCACTAGTGCCACTCTGCTACAATGTGCTAATGGTAACCCAATCTCCTGCATGGATTTTACACTGCTAATTGCCTTCACTATTTGTTACCTGCACCAACCCAAAGTCCGTAAAACCTTACAATAGAAGTAGCACTATTACAAAAGGCCAGAAAATGGAAACAGACATAACTATTTTCCCTTTCCTGTCTTCCTGCGCTACCCTTCTATTTTTTTCATTTGCCTGTGTGTCATTTTTTATTTTATGGTAACTGCTACCTTAATGTGCGGGCTAAAACCTCTCCAAAATCCCAGTTCTAAATCCAGCATCTCTCCTAAAACTGACTTTTGTTCTTCACTCAAGACCAGCTCATTTTTCTCCATGTTATTACAGGGAGATTCATAGGCTGTCTTTTTAAACAACTGGTCAGTCAGGTTTCAAATTACTGAACCTAAATGTGTGTGTTTTTTTAATTACTGCTGGCCCCAGCACAGCTGTTAGGTCTTTCACACCCCTGTGCATTCCTGACTTGCTGCTTGGGCTTGTAAAACGTCCAGCTGCACCATCCCCCATCCTTTGTTCTTTGGCTTGCCCTGTTTCATTCAAACCAAATCCTAAACTGGTGCACTTTCTTTCCAACTCGGCCATTCTTGCACTAGCACATTCAGACCTTTCACACACAAACACTTGAATTCCCTTAATTTCCATTGTTCTTTGTTTTAATTCCACATGTTCTTTACTCAGTATCCTTAAGCCATTATCCATTTCATGCCCTCTATAGTCAACAATTGCCATTCACACTCACCAGCTTCTCTGCCTTCTATCTGATTTCTTTGTCCCAAATCAAATTTCAATGCAGCACTGGTTACCTTTCTTAACAGTTGTGAAATATCTATCAGTGTAGCATGTTCTTTAAACACTGGACAGACCTCAGAGTTACCTGGAGATTGTGGTGCAGTGGAGAATAAAGAAAGTAAACACCCTTTCTGTTTTCCCTTCCTTTCATCTCTCACCTTCTCCTTGCACTCACATTCTCACTCTTTACCTGACCACTCATCTGTCTCAGGTAAGTCACCCACCCATGTTTTAGGGTTCCAGTCTGATCCTGTTACTACTGCCCTAACTTTCACCGTGGGTGGTTTTCCCCTCCTTGTTTCTCCTGTTTTCTGTGCTTTCCACTTCAGCAGTGGGTGTTCTACATGCTAGCACTTCACAATTATCACACCAACTGTTACATCGTTCAAAACTTTCACACAACATTCCATTTTCACTTTCATTCACTTTGCTATTTTCTTCCTCATACTGATCTTCCTTATTTCCAATAATACAAGCTAGTAAACCTCTTATAACAGCAGCTGTCTTCTTTATACCTGATCTCTGTTTTCCTGCTTTTAATCCTTCCAGCCCCCTTCCATTTTGTGGCATGCTCAGCTCAGCTTCTAATTCCTCTACCTGCACTACAGGTTTCCTAGCTTTAGCCTGCTTACTTCTGCCACTCCACTGGAAGATGGCTGACTTTAATATAAATTTAGGCATTTCTGATCCCTTCTATATCTATAACCTCAGGCAATTAGATGTAGTAAAGAGACGAGCAGAAGTTAAGTTACACATAAAATAATGTATTATAGATAATATTCAGAAATAATAACAAAATGTAAAGTATATTTGAATATTGGCAACCGTACAACCTGATTAAATGATGATATGTAGTTCAGGTGGCACACAGTCTTGTAGTTACTTAAATGTCTCTAGTTAAGGCATCATTGGTGCTCAGCTTTCAGCCACATGTCTGTTCAAAATGGCTGCTGAGCTGTGCTGTTCATTGTGTTCTCTTCATCATCACAGGTTAGCAAGAGAGATGCTTCTTTCAGATGTTGGTTAGTAAGATAGAGATACTGAGGTTAAACACATACATTTATAGATGTTCTGTCCAACCCCGAGAGCCAATAGGACATCATGGTACTTAAAGGCCTCTGATCCAAGCCAATTCCAAACAGCCATACCTCAGACCCATGGGGGAATAGAACATCTTAATACCTGCCACCCCCAAGACCATATGTGTTTAAGTCTTTCTTGTGGGGGTAGAAATGAATTAAGCAAAGAAACACTAACCAAACCGGTTTAAGGCACATCTTCCCCCAAATCCTGTCGTAAAATTCAAAGAGGCTCAGCCGTAAAAGGGGGTGCAAACACGAATGCCTCTCACCAAAGTAACACTAAATTACATTGCTTTGCCTAAAAATCAAATAAAGACATACAAAATATTCATCAAATTATATGTAAAATCTCACATCACAACAACCGTCCTTCCTACATTTACGACATGTGTACCCGTTGCAATGTACACACTTCTCTCTATGCTTTGGATCCTATTACCTTGAAGGGGCACCTGACATTGACTGAGTTTGCTTTCCTGGGGGAAGTGGCGCTCTTGGAACAGAAGCTTATCGATGTTGCATCCACTTTTTCTTTTTCCATCGCCTTTTCTTGTAAGAAGCGACGATGAAGTTCCTCTGCAAGATGAGCAAAGAACACTCTTCTTTTTTCAGTGGCTCATGCCTTGCACAGTACATGGGCGCTGATTGCCGCCAGGTCAAGCATGTTGTAGCACACAGCATCCGGCCACCTGCGTATTCCTGCTCGCACTGAATAAGCTCACACTCAATGGAAGATACAGACCACCATAGTAGACATGAAAGTGATATAAAATTGTTCATGCATGTACACAGGCAGATGGCAGACAGTCCAAACCCCAACCACGAAACGATCCAGGACAAAACGAATAAGTACAGGTAAGTCAACAGAAGGCAGGCAGAGAGACAGGAACTTGAAACGCAAATTACAAAAATTTTTTTTTTCTTTTGGTCACCAGCACCCTTTTTAAAAGCCGCGCTGACATCCTTTGACCCCAATAGCCCCTGCACCCTCAGCGGAAGACCAGTCGGAGCCATTGCAGGGACTGCTGGGAGTCACAGTTTCTAATTCTAGTAGAGTACGCTCTCAAATTGGCTACTTTCACCATCCCTAGCCGTGTTTTCCTCTACGGTTGCTTCCAGTACAGTATTGGCACGAAAAAAGACATAAAAAATTGCGGAGGATATTTGCGGTTCCCGCTAACAATTATTAGTTAGGTTCTAAGGAAAAATCCGCAAACGACTGAGGCCACAAACCCTGAACCGCGTCTTCGCGGGGGTCTTACTGTATATACATTGGTTTCTATATAAACTTCTCAAAAAATTAAAGGAACACTTTTTAATCAGAGTATTGCATCAAGTCAGTGAAACTTCTGGGATATTGATCTGCTCAGTTAAGTAGCGGAGGGGGTTGTTAATCAGTTTCAGCCGCTTTGGTGTTAATGAAATTAACAACAAATGCACTAGAGGGGCAGCAATGACACGACCCCCAAAACAGGAATGGTTTAACAGGTGGAGGCCACTGACATTTTTCTCTCCATCTTTTCTGACTGTTTTTTTCACAAGTTTTGCTTTTGGCTGCCGTCAGTGTCACTACTAGTAGCATAAGGTGATACCTGGACCCTACAGAGGTTGCACAGGTAGTCCAACGTCTCCAGGATGGCACATCAATACGTGCCATGGTCAGAAGGTTTGCTGTGTCTCCCAGCACAGTCTCAAGGGCATGGAGGAGATTCTAGGAGAGCTGGACAGGGCCTTAGAAGGTCTTTAACCCAGAACCTGCCCAATTTTCCTCACCTCCCACCTCCGTCTATGCTGGAAAAAATATTGCTCAGTTTCGAGGACTCAGACAGCATTTCTGCAATATATAAAACCATTTTATAGTCTGTTCCCTTTCAAAGATCCAAGAGGACAGTGGGAAAAGGATCTCTTACTCAATATCTCCGAAAAGGAGTGGAAGGTAGCAATGCAGAAAATTCACTCGAGCTCCATATGTGCAAAGCATACAATTATTCAACTCAAAATTATATATCAAGCACATTTGTCTTGTTTAAAATTGTCCAAAATATTTCCAGGGCAACATCCAACCTGCGAATGCTGCAATCAAGTTCCAGCCTCACTAGGTCACATGTCATGTTCTGGACCTGCACCAAAGTAACATCATTCTGGACCAAAATCTTTAAATGCCTTTCAGACAGCCTTGGTGTCACAATCCCTCTTAACCCATTACCAGTTGTGTTTGGTGTACTTCCAGATGGACTTAAAGTGGAGAAGGACAAACAAACTGTAATTACCTTTACTACACTATTGGCACATAGACTTATCTTGCTAAACTGGAAGAATCCTAACTCTCCTCTTTTAAGTCAGTGGGTAACTGATGTTATATACTATTTGAAACTGGAAAAAATCTAATTCTCACTTAGAGGATCTGTGCAGAACTTTTTCAAAACCTGGCAGGATCTAATTAATAACATTTTTGAATAAGCTTTTAAAGCACTCAGGAAGCAGATTCTCTCCCCATTTCTTTTTCTACTCCTTTTATCTTTATTCACTTATTAATTCATCTATTTACTTATTTTTACTAGCTTTAAGTTTTACTCTGCTGGCCATGCTCTCTTTCTCAGGGATGGGGGTTGATTTGTTTTCAATCCCATTTTGTAAAAATTGATCTATTTGTATGGAATGTTGTGTAATTACAATAAAATCAATACAATTTTAATTAAAAAAAAAAGGTCCTTAACCCATCAGCAGGACTGGTATCTGCTCCTTTGGGCAAGGAGGAACAGGGTGAGCACTGCCAGGCCCTACAAAATTACCTCCAGCAGGCCACGGGTATGAATGTCTCTGACCAGACAATGAGAAACTGACTTCAAGGGGGTGGCCCAACATCCTCTAGTGAGCCCTGTGCTCACTTCTCCCATCACCGTGGAGTTCAATTGACATTTGCCATAGAATACCAGAATTGGCAGGTCCACCACTGGCGCCGTGTGCTTTTCACAGATGAGAGCAGGTTCACCCTGAGCACATGTGTCAGACATGAAAGGGTCTGGAGAAGCAGTGGAGAATGTTATGCTGCCTGTAACATTGTTCATCATGACCATTTTGGTGGTGGGTCAGTGATGGTCTGGGGAGGCATATTCATGGAGGGACGCACAGACCTCTGCAGGCTAGACAACGACACCTTGACTGCCATTAGGTATCAGTATGAAATCCTTGGACCCATTGTCAGACCCTATGCTGGTTCCTCCTGGGGAGAGTATGCAGGCAGTTCCTGGATGATGAAAGAATTAATACCATTGACTGGCCCCTATGCTCGCCTGATCTAAATCCAATAGAACACCTCTGGGACATTATGTGTCAGTTCATCTGACACCGCCAGGTTGCACCTCAGACTGTCCAGGAGCTCAGTGATGCCCTGGTCCAGATCTGGGACGAGATCCCCCAGGACACCATCCGTCGTCTCAATCAATTCACAAAAGTTTGCAAAATGAGCGAACAAAAGAAAAATCTAAATCAAATCAGTATTTGGTGTTACTACCTTTTGCCTTCAAACCAGCATCAATTCTTATAGGTACACTTGCACAAAGTCAGGGATTTTGTAGGATTATAGTCAGGTGTATGATCAACCAATTATACCAAACAGGTGCTAATGATCATCAATGTCACACGTAGGTTAAAACACAGTCATTAACTGAAACAGAAACAGCTGTGTAGGAGGCTTAAAACTGGGTGAGGAACAGCCAAACTCTGCTACCAAGGTGAGGTTGTGGAAGACAGTTTCATGTCATGGCAAGATTGAGCACAGCAACAAGACACAAGGTAGTTATACTGCATCAGCAAGGTCTCTCCCAGACAAAGATTTCAAAGCAGACTGGGGTTTCAAGATGTGCTGTTCAAACTCTTTTGAAGAAGCACAAAGAAACGGGCAACGTTGAGGATCGTAGACACAGTGGTCGGCCAAGGAAACTTAGTGCAGCAGATGAAAGACATCAAGCTTATTACCCTTCGAAATCGGAAGATGTCCAGCAGTGCCATCAGCTCAGAACTGGCAGAAACCAGTGGGACCCAGGTACACCCATCTACTGTCCGGAGAAGTCTGGCCAGAAGTGGTCTTCATGGAAGAGTTGCAGCCAAAAAGCCATACCTCTGATGTGGA